>NW_010527983.1:0-32151 GCF_000687285.1 Phaethon lepturus
GTTGGCTTAACCCGTCTTTCCTATGGCTGGGATATACAGCTCTACTCTGAAGACCCTGGAGGATTTGACTTTGGACTCTGGTTATGGGGCAGGAGATTCCTGCAGGTCCCTTAGTCTCTCTTCTTCTAAGTCCAACTCCCAAGCCTTCACCTCTTCTCAGCACAGAGGCAACTGGTGGTACTACTCGGGCTCCATGAACAGTAGGAATAACAGCTGGGATACCGTGAACACTGTTCTGCCGGAAGACCCCGAGGTTGCAGATATCTTTTCCAAGTGTCCTAAGCTGCCGGATCTAGAGGAATACCCTTGGACTGATGAAGACATTGGAAAAATACTCAGAAAAGGGAAGGGAGATGGCAATACCAGAACCTTTTCTCAGGAAGCTGTCAGGCGGCTCTCACAGTTACTGAGACGTGCCTTGATCAGGGTCTCCAGGGAAGCTCAGCGGCTCAGCGTGATGCACTCCAAGTGCACCAGGTTTGAGGTGCAGAGTGCTATCAAGCTCATCCAGAGCTGGTCGTTGTCAGAAAGCTGTGTCTTGGCGACTGTCAAGGCTCTCTCTTTGTATAGCATGAGTGCTGGAGACGGACTGAGGAAGGGCAAATCAGCTAGATGTGGCCTCACCTTTTCAGTAGGGAGGTTTTTCAGGTGGATGGTGGACACTAGGATCTCAGTTAGGATCCATGAATATGCAGCCATTTCTTTAACTGCTTGTATGGAAAACCTGGTAGAAGAGATTAAGGCTAGGGTTTTGGCAAGTCAGAGCCCGGATGGTGGAGGAGGGGAGATCTCGGCTGAAATCCTGGAGATGGTTATCAACAACGATGCTGAACTTTGGGGAGTGTTGCAACCTTACGAGCATCTCATCTGTGGGAAAAATGCTAATGGTAAGATCCAACTTTCATGATTTCTAATCTTCACACCAGCAAGTTTTACAGTAAAATCGTTGATTTCTATGGACTTGTTTTTTTTTCTTTTCATCTGAATCGCCTCTTGGTCATGGTTTGTATGTGTGTAAAGCAGACATGACTGTTTTACCAGGCAAGATGTACTCTTAAGATGTATCGGTTTATAAAAGGCGCAGAGTGTGTGGGAAACTGAGCCCTGTTGTCCTAACAAATGCCTCCTGACTTTCTACCAGCTGCTGTTTTGAGCATTTTTACTATAACGGGCATGAAAACATGCTTCTCTGTAACCGTGAGATGAAGTGTACTTTGCAAGCTGCTCTTCAGAAAATACTGCTGTTGTTTTTAAACAAAATTAATATTATAATGAGTATCTTGCAGTTTCGTCTTAAAGATGCTATTCCCACATATATCCTGGAGAGGGAAAACAACATTCTTTTTTTTTTTTTTCCTTCTTTGGGGTAGTAAAATCCAGTTTCTGAGAAAAACCTTATAACTACATGTTACTTGGACTTCCTTCTAGTTTAGCAGAAACCTGTGTTGTAATTACACTCGTGCAATAAATAAGAGCTTGTGCTTGTCTTGCCAAAGTGAGTATGTAGGATGGTGCCTCCATAATGAGAATAACATAGCATTAAGGTACTTACCGCTGTAATTTGTTTAGAAAGCAGACTTTTTGAACAGTTAAGCAAATAAGCAGATAGAGGAATGTTGGCATCTTCCGATGAGACCGAGGAGCAATTTGAAAGGCTTAAGCCATGACAGTTCTGTTAAGAAGCTGCACTGTTTATTTTGTATTGTCACACTGAGGAGTACCATATTTTTCCATGGAAAATTTAGAGAAATATTCAATTTGGAAAACTATTCTGTATACCACACAGAGTTTCATGACTTTTGCTGGCCTCATCATTACAGTCAGATATTCCACGCATAATACCTTTTTGATTTAACTCTTCATAAAACCAAGTGGCTTGGTCCTCTTCAAAAGATAAACGTGTAACGAGAGACAAGTAAAGGAGCAGATTTTCTCTGAGGGAAAAATACACCTTAGGTGAATGCTGGTAATGAAACACTTTGTCAGAGAAGGGCTGATTCCACTTCTGCTCCTTAGGTACATTGTTTTCCTGCAGTTATCCTATACCAAAGAAATAATGTTGCAAATCAGATCACTAGTAGATATGTGCAGTGACTGCTGAACACTGTAGCCTGTCCACATTGGGTCAGCCTGGTTCATCCTTACAAGGTAAGAAGATGGCTGCTGTTACTGTGCTCACAAAACCTCTGTTAGCACTCCATCTGCCCTCTGTCCACTGACGGTGTTGCTAAATGTATGTGAAGAGCCCTTTGGGATGTGCTCTTGGCATTGGTACAAGACATAACTGTAACTTTAAAAGTCAAACATAGACATCTACTTTTTTAACTACAAGCTCTTAGATGGAAGGCTGTAAGGGTATGAGGATGTCTTGTCCTCTGCCAAAACACTTGTAATTCTTTGTGTACTCTGGGAGTATTTGTCACCCAGTCTAAAAAGAGGACTCAGTTCCCTCTCTTGTTCCTTATTTAGGGAAGCTGGAGTAAAATAGTGTGGTGCTGTAAAGTAAAGCATGTAAATACAGTAAATAAAAAAACAGTGAATACTTCAGCTGTCCTCTGCTCAGTGCTTCTGCCATACAGGTTCTGTGTGTAAAATGAGAGAGGAAGAGTCAGTCCCTCACGGAGCTTTTTTTCTTAAGAGAAATCTCCTTTTTGGAAAAATTGCAATGACTGGATGGAAGCTGGTGTTCGATGGTAACATGAGTTGACTGTGCAGGGAAATGCTTATAAATATTCAAACCACCAAATGGTCAGTTATGATAACGCTTGTATAGTGTAATACCAAGCAGTCACTGGCCACAGAAGGATTGGCTTCTGTTGCCTCTTTTGTTGTTCCTGTCTTTCAGATCAATTCTGTCAATAATTGAATGCATTTTTTAAGTCTGAAAATTGAATAAAATTGCACATGAAGGTATCCTGTGATTTCCTGTGACAGTCTGTCACTGGTATTTTACCTGACACAAGTCAGTGAATCTTCTAAATGGCTTTTCTTGCAGTTGTAAGACCACAAATGGTTTTACAAGGATGCAAAAAAGCTTGAAATAACTTCTTTATTCTTCTCCCTTTAGGAATTGTAAATTAGTAGTATTCACATCATTCTCCGCAGTGCTTTCAAATGATCTTGTCTTTTACATTAATTTAAATCTGAGGTAGATCTAGCAGTAAAATAACTAGATTTATTCCAGTATGAGGAACAGGAAAACTTGCTTTACTGTCATTTTTGTTTCTTTTATAGTAAGAACATTTCAATGGAGTACTCATAAATTAGGAACTTGGCGTATGTTTGGGTTTTGTTTTATAGCACTGAGTTTGATGGCAGAGATAAAAAGCACTTCGTTAAAGTTCCAACTCCAGTCAGGCATTGCAATCTCCGGATGAAATCCGTGGCTGTGTACTATGCAGAAGATTGCACTGAATTATCATAATGGACCTTTCTGACATTATGATCTATGAAATACAATTTTCATTTATTAGATCAGGATAGCATGCTTCTTTGGAGTCTAAGAAACAGTAAGTAAATACATAAATCTTTGTAAATTCTCAAGAGACTGAGGTTTAGAGCTGTATTTCTTCAGTGACTAATCTGCCATCAAAGATGGTAGTCCAGTCACTGTTCTTAAGGCTTTGGAGACTGAAAGCTTAATATACTGTATTGTAACAAACATGTTTTAATCAACACTTGCTGTGTGAAGGGTAAAGTTTAAAACTCTGTAAATGCTTAAGGGGAATTTCAATATTATTTTAAAATAAATAATAATCTGTGCCTTATTTATTCACTCTTTCTGTGAAGCTGTTCTTTAATCAACTATTTGATGCTTCGATGAGGCATTTTTTGGTGTTAGTGTGAATTCTGACTTCATGCCTGGGACTTGGTCTCTCTGCCTTGGAAGGAGGAATGTCATCTGAGCTTGTGGCCATAAGGAGTTCTGTAAAGCTCCCTCTCTGTGTTAATGCCTCCAAGAGCAAAGTCTTTTCAGACAGAGCCTATGTGGGATGTTGCAAAAGTAACGCAATGCAAGCTGGAAAGAAAATAAACCAAAAACAGCAAAAATGATAAGCCACTACGGGACAACATAGTTACTTGAAGGTGAAAAACAAGAGAGTTATGTAAACTGGAATACATATTTTATTTTCCATTTTTAATTGGATGGGGATACATGATATTCATTGGTTTAGCATAGAGCTGAAGTAGAGAATGTATCTGGTAGTTTCCTGGGGATTTTGAGACATGCTAATTTGGAATATTAGAGTCTGTTCATGTAAAATGTTTGTTGGGAGATTGACGAGAAATATGAACTTACCTTGGAAATATGATTCTTTTACTTGATGTTTCCGTGTTTGATGCGTGGTTCATTAGAATCTGAACTGTCAGCCTTGCAAATATGGTTTAATATTATTGCCCTATTAACTACAGCACTTTATGTTGTATTTAACTATCTGGTTATTGCAGAGCACTCCTGTGACAGCCAATACTCCTGCTGCGCTATTTAATGCATCAGCACATCCTTGTGTTCCATAGATAGAAGTGCTGACAGATGTTTTTACCAAAGGGGGGGGGGGGGGATTTAATTTGCTAACACTATTCTTCACATACCTCTTAGCTGAAGCACTTGGAAGTTCTCTGTGGACAACCTAATCCACAAATTAGCCTGTTGATTTGCTCGGCAGATGAGTAGTAGAAAGAGTCTGACATAAGATTGACTTGTGTCTTGAGACATTTTTCTTAGAAAGGTGTTGAGAGGGAAAATGTGTAACCTTTCCTCATGGTAGGAGGGAATGATTTGAACTCAATAAAATTAGACCAGGGAAGAATTTTTTTCTTTCTGATACTAACCACTGTGGCACACCCTACCAAGCGTCAAGCATGGACTTCATATTAAGTATCACTGACTAACCCCATTTTCTTTCAAACTATATTAGTGCAGTAAGAAATATAAAAATCATAGCTGATTTTAACACTGAGCATTTTTTAGAGCTATGCCATTGTAATAGTTCCTTTTTATAGTTATCAAAATGGTCTGAAATAAGTCTTTTAATTTCAGTGTAGTCATGGTACTGTACTGAAATCCAGCATAAAAAAAAAAATGACATTTCAATAAATAGGGTGTCCTTTTGTTATCTGAACTGAAAAAAACGATGTGCTCATAAAGAGCTTCATCAACCTTAATAAGCTATCAGCTTCACAACTATTCAGGAAAAAACAGCATGTTGGAAGGGGCGCATTTTGGGGAAGAGCACTGCAAATACAATCAGTAAGCTAAGCTGAGTAGAAATATAAGGCTAGTACAGTGGTACCGCAAGTGGTTTGTAAATGATTTGAAACAAAACAAAACACAATCAAATGCACCTTTGTCTTCTGTGTCATCATATCTGAAGCAGTAGTTTGAAGTAACGTTGCTTACTGGGGATTCCTGGTCAGGAATGGGATAGACCTATGCGCACGTTTCCATGTTGGATGAGCTGGTCATAGTTATGATCCTATTCAAACTATGGCTTCATCCACCTCTGTACAAACTAGCCCCTAGCATACCCTGTGTGCTTCTACTCCTGCGCATTCAACAACTTGGATTTATGTCCACAAACCCACAAGGACAGATTCTTTAAGCCTAAATGGTATTGCTTGTATATACATGCTCACCTCTCCTACAAACGCAAACCAGTAGATGCACAAGTGAAAATACAAACATCTGCAGATATGCATCTTGCTTATGTTAAAGGGTAGATCAAGGAAAGCTAAAATGCTTATTTTTTTTTCCTTATAGTGGATTTTATGTGTGTGTATACATATTTCATTTAGTGATACTAAAGGAAAACTTCATTAATGAAATCGTTATGGTGTCTTCAATTAATCCTTGAAATTGCTGATATTACACTGTGGCAATAAAGTCTGGGTGCTTTCAATTCAGTTGGTTAAAGAGCAAGTGCAGGAACTCCCTCAGTATATAAATATCAAGTGCTGATACTCGCATTTTGGTTGGAATGGGTGTCAGTGACCCCTTATTCCTATGAAACTGAGGAGCTAGCCCTGTGAAGAAGGAACCTCTTGGGGAGAAAAGTCTGTGACCTGTTGTGTTGAGGCTGAAGTCTGCTAAAGCCAGGGGCTTGAACTGAGCAAATACTGTTGAGGCCAGGCCAGAATTTTATCCTTGGTATGTAAAACCCTGAGTTATAACAGGGGTTTGGGTTTTTTTAAAATTTATTTTTCAGGTGAAAAATTAAGCTGCTTTAGCTCAAAGTTTAGCAGTGAACATCTGTGCAATATTTGGATATTTGGGGTGCTCTTGCATATTATTTTTTTTGCGTGTGTCTTCAGAGAATCAGGAGTGAGCTTAAGTGTTTGTATTCTTAAGAAAAAATATGACATTTTCTGAGATACATGTCTTCTGATACTGAAATGATTGAAATTAAATTGTCTCATTTCCAGTTTGAAGATCTTGAAGGATATAGTCAGCTAGTCTTTCTGAACTGAGCCACCAGAGTGGTGGTTTTTATCTAATTTCTCATGTGATTTGAAATCTGAACTCATCTGATCTGGGGAGAGAGGATGGTGATCAGTGAACTTCCCTAACAGATCTCTAGCATTACAAATTGCCTCTTCTTTCTTGAGATCAGCACTGACCCAGTGCGTGGATGTTGTATATATTCTAGCTGTCTTGAAATGTTATTCCTACCTCATGTGGGACTATTCCAAAACTAATTGCAAGAGTAACATAGGGTGGTAGTGAGTTCTGAATAAATTATGTTTTGATAAGTGGAGGTTGAGGTGAAAGATCTTCTTACACTGAAAAATTTTGTTCTCTATTTTTTTTGCAATGTTTTCATGTTGCAATTATTTATTTCTGCTCTCGTACCTGGTATGATTCAATTAGTCTAGTTAGTGGTCAATTTAGAGCTTCCTTCCTTATCAGTTTCATTTTTCTGTCCCTTTAACTTAGCTTGGTGTTCTAATGCATGGGTGTGCATGCACACAGCAAGGGAAATGTTTATGCCTATAAAGCCTTCTGTTGTATGCAATGTAAGAAGTAAAGTACTGAACATGCTTATTTACAACAGACTGCATAAAATTGATTTTTCCACCATTACCAAGTTGCAGAGAGGCGTGGGCTTAGGACTCAAGCAATTAACTTCAGAAAGAACTGAAGCTCAGAAGTGCTCGTTTGCACTTGAAAGCTTAAACCCAAGATCTTAATGTTGAACTAGAAGTAAGTTCATTTTTAAAAAATAACTCATCTTATGGCAAGGCAAGAAAATGGCAAAATAAGGCCAAAGGTAATATTAATCCCGTGATCTTCACTGAGCTGCAATGTTGTCCTTTCTTAAAGTAAAATGAGCAGGTGTTTATCTTGAGCAATTTGTCCATTGTGCCAGCATAATTCAAAAGAATTTTGAATTATGAGAAATAATTCAAAAAGAGAGGTTTCTAAACACAATAAAACCACTAGATACTGAGAAGTGCCCAGCAAGTCCTTCAGCAATCTTTATTCTTCTGAATGTTTGGAAACAAGATCAAAATAATTTGTTGTTTATGTTTTAGCTCTCATTTTGCATTTAATCAATGCTAAGCTTTTCAAGTCGATATATGTGGTCCTTATTTACAAACACTTCCACATCATTAGAGGCTCAGAAGTCCTGCTTTGCCGTCTTACACTCTGGACATTAATAAAAACTTCTCTCATTGACTAAGTTTTACTCCACCAGTATTCAACGTAAGAAAACGTCCATTTGCTCACATTGAACTTGGAGAATTCAGGCTGGTGGACAAAAGAATAACAATAATTTCTGATGCTCTTGTTTTAATGGGATTAATTTACATGTTATTTTGAACATTAGTGCCTAACAGGACATTTAGTTAAATCTAAGCCAGCCTGAGGCAATGGTAAAACCAGTACAATGGTGGCTTCATGCCTTCTTAATTTACAAATTGGGACAAAAATATTTCAAGAGAACTCTGATTCTTTCCCTAAAAAAAAAAACCAAAAACAAAACCGCTGGACCTTGTTGAGAGCATCTAAGTAAATTTAAGGATTCCAAGTTGTGCGTTTATGAGTGAGGATAGCCTTTTAGATGGAGCTTTCTTGTAGGCAGCATAGATCTTATCACAAGAAAGCAATAATAGAAAGAGGAAAGGATGCACAAATGTTGAAAGGTTTGTTTCTTTCACCCAAACACATCCAGACTTGCCTTCTGACTTAGGTCACAAACCAGGCTGGGACTGTGAGCTCATTCTGGTCCTTGGGAAATGTTTGGCTGCCGCGGGTGTGACATGGTATGCTTGGCAACTGGAGCGAGGAGAGACTGGTGCTGGGACAGGCCAGCTATGGGCAGGGCATGGCTGAGGGTTGTTTGTCAACCTGTAATTGAAGTGTCTGCTTGCAGCCTGCTAGGGTGGTGGTTGCAGCTTTTGTGAGCATGGAATATGTGGGATAGAATTAATAGTGTGAAAGTAACTTCTGAGGGAAGGGTATGCTGTAACTGCTGCTGTCTTAAATGGAATTCTGAGCTGAAAAATCCTTGTCTATTAAAACCTACTTGCTAATGTGTTACTTGCAGGTGAAAGTTCCTTAGAATTGTAAGCTTCCTCCTTATCTGTACAAGACCTGGTATGTAATGATGTGATTCCATTAATTATAGTCTAGCTGATGTTTTTTGTGGTGGTCCTCTAGGAGGCAGTTGTTTGGTCTTTACTATGATCCTAACATGAAACATTTCTTTGAAATAGCCATTCAATAAAGCTGAGATTGTGGACTGTAACCTGGTGAGAATCATTAAATCGGGTCACAGGGATTGCTGGGAATGTATCTTCTTCCTGTTGACCAAGGGAAAAAACATCTGGTATTCTTTGTATGGGTTTGACCTAGACAACTCATAGATTAGTTGTAAGCCTGAGCACTTGTCTGTCTTGTTCTGGTTGTTTAATTATTACACCTGAACCATTTCTTTCTTAAAACTTGTTGGATGTTTGCCAGGATACTTAACCTGCTTCACATCTGAATTGAGCAAAATACTAGCTTCTGGAGGATGCTTCAAGGTTTCATTCAATCATCTGTGTAAAGTGCTCTCAGGCTGTGGAGTGACAGGGACAGTGGAAGGCAAAGCATCATCTTAATCATCTTGGGTCAGTGTACTTTGTTTATGTATTTTGTGTGAAGCTTTCTCTCTATGCCAAGTATGTTGTCTTACACTGAGAATATGCATCTCCATTTGTTTGCTTATTTTATGCACAAGTGTCAAGTCAGCTATCTGATAGGCTTTCTGCCAAGTTTGTGAAAGTGAAATTGAAGTCTAAGCCTGATTTTTTTTTTTTTATTGCTTTATTTAAAAAAAAAAACAACAAGAAAGTTAGAGAAGTTTCCAAGTGACTAAAGTGATACATTTTTGGTAGTGTTACAGTGCCACAGCAGTGTATCAGGAAACTCTATTTGGCTCTCCCTGTGAAGGAAAAAAAAAAAAAAAAGTTTTGACATAGCAAAAAAGAGGAAAACTGTGGAAAATGTCCTTAAAAGTAATTGCTGTAGTTTTTGTGTAGTGACACCAAAATGCTTCAAATGATTAAGGGTATTTGTGGTATAATCATGGGCTAGATACTAAGAACTGAAGCCAAATAAACATTTCGGACCATCTTTTCAGTTCATGCATGTGGATTTATAACAGCTGACAAATTTGCTATGGGGCTATGCAAGATCAAAGTAAACGTTGTTTATGATGTTTCAGGGATGAGAGGAAAGGAACACTACAGAAGACATAATCTGCTTGTCCCATTCTTTAGTGTTTATAACATTACAGTCCATGTTGGATACTTCTGTTACTTTCATTTCTAGCCCAGTCTGGAGTCTGTTGCCTGTGACCTGGTGAAAAAAGAAGAAAATATGACTGTGTGTTTATTCTGGGACTTACACATTGAAAAGATAAACATGCAGAGGCATAATTATCTATTATTTTCTTTATCCAATATAGCTCTGGCTTTTTTCCCGATTAATTCGAAGATGACAGTGAATAGATTTTTTTCAAACATTTATATTTTATTGCTTGTGAATAAAGCACACTACTCTTTCAGCTGAAGGGCAAGAGTTGAATATTGGCAAACAGATAAAGCCGGGAATTAGGCCAGTTTTGCCTCATATTCTTTCTTCAAACTGTTTTGGATTCTTTGATGTTGTAATAGAATTCAGTAGAAATCAATTTCTTATTTGCTTGTTTTATTTAAATAACTACCCAATGCAGCACAGACTCATGTCAGACCTAGTAGATGAAAGCAAAACCCCAGTTTTCTAGTTGCTTTTCGAAAGTTCACTCATCTTTAACTTTGATTCCACTTGGATGATCCGCTGATAATCCTGCAGCCTCTTGTAATCTGAAATGGGGAAGGCTGAGACACACACTGAGGGGTGAGGAAGTGATGGTGAAGTCAGGATGCTGGTGTGGCTTGTGAGGAACAAGGGCATGAGCAGGTGTGGTGTGTCCGCAGTAGGTATGCGTGCAGGCAGCAGAGACCACCCCTCTGTGTACCATTACGCTGGAGTGTTGACTTCAGAGGTGTCTTTTTGGAGTGTTTTATTGTGTGCTGAGTTTGGGAAAAAATGGTAATGCAAGCCATGAGAAACAGTAATGGACTGGTGTACTCTGTAAACTCGTCCTCGGAAGTGCTCATCTGTTTCTGCACACATGGTTGAGAGGTTTTCCTTTTATTTCTTTTTCAGTTTTTGTGCAATTTCCTGAGATAATACCACAGGTCTAACCAAAACGTTAGGGATGTATGTACATTGTCATAATATAAGAGATAATACATAATGAAATGTATTTCCTCTGTGGGGACGGAGACAATTTCTGGTTAATTGCGGGCTGAATTTCTTCTTGATTTGAATGTTATCTTCCCTCTGCCCCCCACCCTGTTTTGTGCTCAACTTGCACTGGCAGTTTTGTTTAGTCTAGAGATCATAAAAGTCACTCCAGAATTGAACTGATACATTTTTATTATGGTCTTAGTATGGTTTCTGGAACTGTTAAGTTGTTATATTAAATTTATAAAGTGTCTTTGGATATTTTCACTGAAGTGATAGTTTAACGTAGAGTGGAGGGAAGAAGATGGAAAACTATAGTAGTAGCAACCAAGATATATCATCTTTATTAGTTGTTTTAAAGAAACCATTTCATTCTATTGTCAATATATAAAGATTTCTAAAGCTTATCTATGGGCTCTTTTTTTTTTTAAGAAGTGTTATGAAAAGTTCTCTTATGCTTTGGCAGTATACATGGAAATTTTGGCTTGTTTGAGTATCAATTTTGTTTGAACTTGTAAGATACTTGAGGGTGATAACAGTAAGATCAAGTATGAAATTTGTCAGAATTGTCAATGAACAGCTACTGAAAGTGAGCTCAGAATCTGTGCGAGATGTGCTCCTTACTTTAAAGTTTCATCTTGCTGGGGCCAAAGGAATCATTTCGATTAGCTTTGGTGTCCGGAATAGGTTTGTGAATCTCTTAGTTCCTAATAATGCTTCTGTCTGGTATGGTGTAGGTAGGAGAAAGGCAGAAGGTCAGGAAAATGGATAAGGGCTGTGAACTAGGCTCGGGGTGGGGGAAATACAGTATATTCATTTACCAGTGTTGAGAGACTGGAGAGTTTCATTATGGAATAAAGCAGTGGCTTATGGATTTTAGTCTGAGATTCCTTACAATAGCAAAGGAATGATTTTGTGTATCAGAAAAGACTGGATTCTTTCTGAAGCAGTTGCCTGGGCTCTTCCGCTGAAATAATTTGGCTTGAGGCCACGTGTTTGTCTGAGGTAGTTTTGTTTTAGTACTTTGTAATAAACTTCAGGGCTTTACACCTCGAGATGGGAGAAGCTTTGATGGTGACTGTTCATTCTGTGGAAAACCTGGATGTCCTGTTGTGTGTGCTGGGGGCCAGGAGGATTTAAAGCATCTGTACACTGGGGTAGTTCTGTAGCTGCGCCGGTGAGTGTGATGTGGGTGACTGGTATACTCTTGTTAATACTATTCCATGAAAAAAGTATCCTTCTCTCCATTACCCCCCCCGCCCCCATTCTCTCAGGGCAATGCCAGATGCCGAGTCTCTTATTAAAGCCACTCAAAGGAAGATTCATGTTTAACACTGCATTTCCTGATGGAAAGCAACCCTGGAACTCTTCTGGCACCTTTTCCCAGTGTATATAATGTTGGGTCTCATGTTTTTGTTGCAGCCGTGTGGAAATGCAGCTTTTGTCATAGGTTATTTTGTAGGGTGATGTATGTGCTGCACATCAATAAATTTGGGGAGGGGACTGTTGTGCTTTGTTTTTAAGCAGTTGCAGTGACCTGTGACTTGCTGGAATTGAGTGATAAAACTGTGTGAATTTTCTTCTACCTTGACAGCAGTTCAGAATATCATTTTCCTTTTATAGTAGGATGATGTATATGTAAGGCTGTGTGACTGCAGTTTTTTTACATTCACTGCAGAAGGCCAGAGCTTCCCTAAGGCAAGCACAACTTATAAATTAGAATGAACATAATTTATTAGCATGACGGTAACTCTTGCCATATAGCCAAGACTTAGATAATGCATATATTATGGAAGAAGATACTAAGTTGGCACAGGGCATTTGGCCTACCACCATCTGCAAAGCCTGCACTCCAATATTCTGCTGTTGCTACGGGCTGCAGACTCAGACAGGAAATCATGGTAGGATGGGAAAGGGTCCAAAATATACACAGCCAGTATAAGGTTTGCAGTTAAAAGAGAGTCGGAGAACAGGCTATCTGTTCTACTGAACAGGCAGTGCAAAGTAAAACTGGCTTGTGTGTGTTCGTGCGCGTGCACTTTCAATGTCTTTTTATATTTTATATACTCATTTTTTAAAAGCTTGAATTTTTTCCATGTAAAGTAACGTATATAACTTCAAATGATCCATTTATATAGGAGGGACTTGATTCAACCCTCGCTTAATTGGACACACTGGTCTGAAAGAGGAGTAAAGCAGTGAAGAATCAGGCCCCTGGTACACCAGAAATATTTTCTTATTTGTCAATGAGAGAGTAAGCATAATAATCTACATGTAATGAACTGCACCGTGGGCAAAGCTTCCAGTGCGTCTAAAGAGTAGTGTGCAGCTGGGCAACTTACGGTCCCTTGACAGATGATCGGAGAGAATAATTTCTCCATCAGTTGCTAATTTGATCTTTGTATAGAAGATGCTTCTTAACTAAAAAATAACAACAAAACAACACCAAGTGTCATGCTAGCTCTCATGGAGTGAGAGAATAGGAGCTCAGCAAACTTATTGTGGCAAAAACATGAACTAAAACTGTTTCTCACAGGCCCACCTGTGGTTTTTAATTCCTACTGAATGGTACCATACAGTAGGGTAATTTGTTCTACAGGGATTTTCCAACCATAGCTTTTATTTGTCTCTAAGAACTGTTTCTTAATTGCTTTAGTTGTGTATGTAGTCCCTTTTCAGCTGCATGGAGGAGTAGAACTGTGAATATGAGCAAGGTGAGGTGTGTGTGTTGCAGTGCCAAATATTGCTGGATGCAGTGGTGATGTATCTGCCAAGAATGAGACTGAAGCTTCTAATTAATCCCATTTAGAAATCAAATAACTTGGGTAGCATTTAACCCTGGGAGTAGAGTCAGTGAATGAGGCAGTCTATTTCGTGACCCTGTATCTTCTAGTAACTGCTGCTTTTTTGTGTGTAATATAATATCAGAAAGACTTGCTGATTTTTATTTTTTATTTTTAATAAAATCTGACTGGAGACAATTTTCAAATTGCGAACTGTCTCCGCCAAGCCAGCTGCCGGAGCCTTCAGCAGTGCATTGTACTTCTGAAAAGCATTCTAGCGAAACATTGTAATTCTGAGAAGTTTGAGCTGATTCTACATTAAAAGAAGTGATCCAAAAAGCTGATGATCATTTACGTGTGAACGCTGCCAAGTATTTCTCTGATGAGAGTACATAACAAAGAAGTGATTGAGTAAGGCTGATTTGAACAATCTATTGTGGATTATAGCTCCTCCTGATACTCCACAGTTGTGAGAAACTACTGTCACTTGTATTTTCAAACATTTTTTTGCTTAGAGGTAAAAGATCTTTTGTTGTGAAGTCCCTTGAGCCAGTTGTGGGGGGACATAAAATATTTCTTGCTTAAAAATATTCATGAAGCTTGCATGGGCTAGCTTCATCTGACTTTGTCATCCATAGTGATTTCTAGAAGATGACAGAAAAGTTGTATTTGATTTGCCTTAATGCTAGACAGATTCTAATTTGACTTTTGGGTCTTAATAAGGATATGAATTGGGAATCAGTTGCTCTCCTAACCTTGCTATTTTCTGAACTGTTACTAAGTTTGCTCAGTGAATATATGTAAAAATGTGTAGTATTCATTGTATAGGACTGGTTCATCTGAGGACACTTTTATGTTGTTCAGGGACAACAGGTTACTTTCTGTGCTTGTTATGTGATGAACAACATGGGCCTTAAAAGACTCGTGTGGGAGTGATTTCTTCTGGTTTTTGTGATTTGCTGTTGAAGAGAAATGAAGCAGTTTATATAAAGCAGCTGGTTGTTTTGGAACAAAATCAGCATAACACACTAAAGAACCCATTAATCACTTAGCTTGACCTTATTATTTAAAAAAAAACCCTCTTGCATCTATTGTTCATTTCAGAATGCTAGGGATGCTAAGAAATACGTTATGTATTCAGATCTATAGGTTAAGAGCATCAAATAAAGTTTTAATAGGGAGCAAAACCAAAATGGATTCCTCCTGAAGTACTGGCTCTCCTTTTACTCGTTTTTAGGACTGGACAAAGGCTGTATAAATACCTGCACAAATAAAGAACTGCTGTGAATTCACATCTCATTCCATAGTTGCCATGTGTGAATTTTTGTCCTGGGATAGTGGCAGCTTCTTGTTGTTCAGTCCTTGCCAACATGAATGCCCTCACTTTCCAGCAAGTCTTTCAGGAAGGGGAAAAAAAAGAGGAATAAAGCATCTTCCATGTCCCCTCCTCTCCAAAATCCCAACTCTCATTTGACAAGGGAACCAATTCTGTATTTAGACTCTTAAGTTCCTCGGTGCAGTGTCTGTCTTACGTATCCCCTTTGTAGTTGTAATGGTATTGGAAGAGCTTGCTATGTTATAATCATGTTAACTTGTTGCAGAGAATTTTGAGTACTGTGGATGAATGGATCAGCCATTAAAACCTAGATTAGTTTTGAGATGGAGGAAAGGGGTCAGTAGATGACTTTTCAAAATAAATTATTTGGTCAGAAAGCTGCTCTGTGATTGCATAGGACCATAATACAATTGGCTATTCCTGCAAACCCAAATGTAATCATAACCACGGGATCAAGCTTTCATTCAGCTTTTAAGGAAGGTACTCAAACAGCATTTTCATTTTATTGGGAGGGTACAGTCAGGTTTGTGGTGTTCTTTAATAAATAGTAGTTCATAAAACTGGCAGCCTTAATTGGATGTAACAGTTAGTAGAAGCGTATGAGGTGAACCAGAATGAGATCTCTTGGGGTCTGAATTGCCTCTTCTCTTAAAATACGCATGGCTTGTTGCAGTGAGTAGCTGAGGTCAAGAAAAACATAGTAATAATTTTGTTTGAATAATGGCATTCATGTAGCTGTGCTAATGAGCTGTATTCTGCTGTCTGTCCTACAGGCTGTGGACTGGACTCTGAGCTTATTTTACATCTCTAATGGCTTCTGTCTGCAGTAGAGCTTCTCTCAATGCACAGTGATGTAATGGCTCAGAATCTGACCTTATTGCACTGCTTTCCCACAACTGTTGTGCAGCAATAACACAGCTGTTCACAGACTTTTTTTTCCAATTGGCTGCTTTGGGAGACATTATTCTTTGGCCTCAACTTCCTAATGCAAGTAATCAGCCACTCTTTAGTAACAACATTAAAACAGAGCAGGCAGTGGTGTTGAAGGCATTAAGCATTGCTTGAGTATTTGGTTCTGCTCAAAATGTTCAAGCCTTTAATGAATATTTGGTTTATTTTTATGGGCAGTGAATTATGTGCTTCCTCTCTCTCTTTGCCCCTGTTTTTTTCTCAGCTTATGACAAGTTAAGACAAAAGCAGCACTAAAGAAAGGAATGAAGTGTTTCATATAGATATATCTTGTAGGCTTTTTTTCATTAATGCCATGGATACAAGCTCTGTTACATTCAGCATCCCCACTGACAATCAGAGAAGTTGCATGTGCTAGCACTTCACTGCTTAGTGTTTTAGGGTGGGGTTTTTTTTTCCCCATTAAGTATCTTTGATTCATTCATTGTGAAAATACTGTGAGCTTATGAATTAGACCCAAAAAAGGGTGGGAGGAGGAATGTAAATGAATACTTTGGGAGCTGGAAATCTTGGCTGCACTGTGTAACTGCTTGGTCACATTAAAATGACTGAAATGCTGGTTAGGAGGAGCTCCTGGAGGTCATTTAGTCCAATCTCCCACCCATAGTTGGACTCCTGCCAGAACTAGATCAGGCTTTGCCTCTCTCAATCTTGAAAATATCCATGTGGTAGATCCCACAGCCTCTCTGAGCAACCTGCTCACTCTTTAGCAAAGAAGTTTCCCGTAATGCTCGACCTGAGCCTCCCAAGCCACAGTTTGTGCCCAAGTGCCCTTGGTGCACCATGTGTCGCTCATGGGAAGGATCTGACTTCATAATTTTTGTAGCTACCCTTCAAGTAGTTGTAGGCTTCTTTTAAATTGGCCCTCAGCCTATACGAGCCCAGCTCCCTTGCCCTCTCCTTGAAGATTGTGCTCTCTGGGTCCCTGACCATGTTCAGGCGGAGACCCTCTGCTGGTGTCTCTGCAGTTTTATCTGCATACCTCTTGAAGTGGGAAGCCTAAAACAGTGTTCCCCACAAACTGACTGAGCCTGATTATGAAAATATTAAACAATATAGCCCCCAGTATCAACTCCTGTGTTCTCTGCTCGTTATCATTCTGCCAAACGAATACTGGACACATAATATGCAGTACTGTATGTTATGTGGTCTACTGTCATCTCTGCCTCACATTGAGTGTGGAAAGGCCTTTCTGGTTAGAAACTGTTGTTGAATTCTGCCCAGTCAGAGCGCAGGGGAGCAGTGGCAGAGCTCCAGAGATGAAGAGACAGAAGTGTGGCAAGGAGGAGGCAGCAGTCAGCAGGCTTGCTCCAAAGTGGTTGGCAATCCCAGGTCTTCCGACTCCTGTCTGGTTTCTGAAGACTTGGCTTCTCTGTGATACTGAGCTGTTGTATAACTTTTTGGCCATGTGATTTCTCTCTCTCTCTCAGCGCCTACCCCCCCCACCCCCTGCCCCCCCCGGTCTCTGTTTTTAATTCATATGTTAAATGAAGCTAATGATGCCTTTAACCTTTTGGAGAGTATGTAAAGTTCAGTGAATGAAAGAACTTCACAAACAAGTGCGTTGCATCGCCTTGTGACCATGCATTCATACTTAGCTGTCAGTGGCCATCATGTCCCTTGTCGCTTATAGAATGCCTCACATTGTATGTTAGCCTCACATGATCTTTGATGATTTGGCATGCTGTTGTACTAGAGGAACACCCGGAAACCCTGTCTTTGGAGCATGCTTGCCCTGGCTTGGATGCCACACTTTATTAGGCATCATCTTTGGGCCAGAGAACTTGCAGAGCAGTCGGACAGAAACAGGCGTGGGAGGATGAAGCATCGTATGACAACACTGTGGCAAGAGCAAGAATGGGTCCAGGCTTACCACTTCCAACCACTGTTGCACTGTCTGCTGGAGAGGGACATGTCCTGGTGTTGCCGAAGTCCTAGACTTGACAGACTGTAGTGAGTGAGATTGTGCCTTTGTGCACAGTGAACAAGTGTGGGAAAAGAGAGGTTTCAAATGCAGAATTTGCTTTCTGCCAGAGCATGAAACTGAGACATCACTTGCTCTAGGGAGTCTTCAAAGAGAAATTACTTCATCACTAGAGAGTGAGAATCTTGCTACCACAAACAGTGATTCTTGTGTTCCCTTGTAGCCATTTGTATAGTCAAAACTATTTCTGATGTTTTAAAATAAAAATTCAAAGAACCAACCAAACAAAAAATCCCCACCACAAACAAAACCAAACCAACAATAAAAATCCCTGAAGTCTTCTGTGTGGCAGTCAAATATTACTACATGCTTTGCTTCTTGCAGATTCCTTTAGCTCTCTCAACTGAGTTAGAGCTATGGTGTCAATTTTATTGCAGTGTATGAGAATATCAGTATTTTCACTGTCCAGACACCTTCAAAATCAAGAGTTTGAAGTCTAGCTGTGAGGTCTGTTTCTGCCTGAGATCTAGTCTCAGGTTTCAGTGTGGTGTGTTTTTTTTTGTTTTGTTTTGTTTTCCTTGTTCCCCCTGTGGCTCCTTTCCTGTCCCCCACAATCAGTGTTGAAGGCACAACCTGCATGATCATTTTAAGCTTAGGAGATGGGAAAGTAGGATCTGTTAGTTATAGCAGACTGCAGACAGATTTGTTGCCATTCCTTATCACTGACTGACCTTTAAGTCACTTACATGAATGCTGCCTATATGTACTTGGAAAATTGAGTCACTCTGCTCTTTGCAAGTGAAGAACCAAGAAACAAATATTTTAGTTTCTCTACCTACTGCATTATGATGTGGAGTATTCATGAACCAAAGACTCATTCAATATTTCTTTGGAAAATGTGGCTCTTAACACTAGCTGCCCCTTCTGCCTTACACCAGCTGCCCAGGAAAACAGGTACAGGATTATGTCTTAGCCTTACATAACCCTTAAAATCAGAACATCACTTACAGATATTAATGGACTAATAATATATAGGCAAGCAGTTGAAGATAATTTTATACCAATCAACATAATGCTGGTGACTGTGCAAGTTGCAGTGTACCCACAGTGCTATTCTTCCCTTTTTCTTCCACCTTTCATTTTTTTTGCTTCTAGGTTATAAACTTTTGAAGAGAGAGCAGAGTGGAGACCAGGACACAAAGTTACTCTGTATTAACTTCGTTCAGCTCTTAAACAAAGCTCTTAATAAAACTTGAGCTCTTAATTAGTAAAAAGAACTGATCAGACTTGTCACTTTTTCTTCCTTGAAAATGTTGAGTTATGCTGAAATGTTCCTCAAAGAGTCTGGATCCCATTAGCCAGCAGTATCAGGTCTGGTTGTGGAGTTCTCTCTGAGGCTGGCAGTACCAGTGGAAAAGGAGAGTAGAGACATCTTTTTGACATACTTACAAACTCTGGAAATGTCAGCAGATATAATCCTGAATAATGCATTTTATTTACCAGCAAGGTGTGGACTGAATATTGGTATATCCCAGAAAATGGTGTTCTCCTGTCTTGAGTAGTGTAACTAAATTAAGTGTGCTAGTAACAAGAGGGAACTTGCTCCCTACGTACAAATTCATGTCTGTCTGTCTCTAATTGAAGTAAACCCTCTGTGAAATTGCTACCCAGAAATGACCTCACTAAGGCTGTTTGCTCAAGCTCTTGGCAATCAGTTTTGAATACTCAATGCGGTAGCCAGAAAGCAGAAAAAAACCCCTATAAGCTAGAGAATAAATGAGGTGGTGGTGTCCATTATACCAAAATGCTCTCTAGTTCTTCTCTGCTTTTGGTTCAAAAAATGATTAAGATAGTATTCCAGTGTTGCATTTATTAGTTACACCCTGCCATGTGAAATCCAAAGAAACAACTCTATATAGAATGCTAACATGCCAGAGGTTAACTGTGCTTCAGTATTTCATATTAACCCAAGTAACTGTAGTGAGCTACTTAAATACAAACATTAGGAAAAAAATCCTGCACTATTCTAGGTCTGTTGCCAGTGAGTCTTTGAATTTAGGTAATTTCATGCATGTGGAGGTAGACTTTATTTTTCCTTCATCAGCTAAAACAACAATAAAGCTGAACTTGGTGTATTTATTTAATGAAACACAGGATCCCTGCCCTGATGGTTTTAATCAGTACCCTTGCTATGTGGTAATTAGGGGTTCTCTCCCATGGTTCTGTTTTTACTTAACTTTCAGAATGTGTAGCCAGTTTAAGTTTCCAGAGATACTTGCAACTAATGTTGTCTCATTTACATGCAGATTATCCAGAGGGGTCTCTTAAACACACACTCACGTTACAGAAACACAGACGTTTTCAGCACTTTCTTATTCAGTGAACAGTGTTCTTGAGTAAAATGTTATCTTTTGTCAGTAACTAATTCATTCCGCTCTGCGGATGTGACCAGCTCTTTCATTTCTTGCACACAAGGATTCAGAAGCTGAAGAGGGCTGAGAGCCAGGATTACCTGCTATCTTATGTGTCACTGGATACAGCTCTGCTAGTTTAAAAGTACATACCTGAAATCAGGCTTAGGCTGTAAATTTGCCATAGGGAAGCCCTATGTGCAATACAGGTCAAGAAATGGGCCATTGCTCTCTCTGGCTAGACAGAGCACATCAGTGGAAAAGAGGTTACAGCAGGCTTCTTTATGCTTAATAGCTAACTCCCTAAAAATGACCTGAGAAATACTCATATTTGTGAACTGTACAGCTGGGTACCATTTGCTCCTGGCAGTTACAGAATCACTGGAGACGTGAGGAAGTAGAACAAGCGTATAGCATTTAAAGTGCTCTAAAACAGCTTCCCTGTTTTAACATATGCGATGTTAAATACTAGATGGCAGTTTGGGCCGATATAAAAGTTTTATTGGTATGAGTTTAGGCCAGCCACGTTATTCAGGAAGCCACCACTGAGTTTTCAAGTCGTCCAAAATGTGTGCTAGTAAAACCCTTTTATTAAGCAATACAACCTCATGCAAACTCCCTGGATGACTAGTCATCTGTGTCCTTGGATTTTAGCTAGTGGGATGTTTGTGATGTGAGAGTCTCGGTTGCTGGTTTGTACAGGTATACTGCTTGTAAAGCCAGACAGAAAGAGTGAGCTTCTCCGAGTCTTTCCTGGTCCCAGACTTCAGCAAAGGGATTACAGAGAAACCACCTTTGCATTACGCTGAAACCTATTAATTAAACCTTTCTCATTGCAGATCTGAGTCTTGCTGGTAATTCCTTTCCCTTCACAAGCATTAAGATTAAGAGGGAACTTGCATGATTTTATCTAGCACGCTGTGTACTTAAAGCTACTGTAGAATTGGAAACATGTCTCATTGTGGGTATCTGGTCCCTCTTTTCTATGATCAGAAAAATCAAAAAGCCTTCCCCAAAACATGACCATTGAAGTGATGAAGCTGAGACAGTGGAATTTGAGTTTTGGATTGCAAAGGGAGAAAAGTTTTGTGTTTTTTTTTTTTCTTGTGTGCTGTGCACATCTTGGAATAATCTAATCTGAATTATTAAAACACTTTGGTTGCAAATACAAGTCAGTAGCTGCAGTGATTCGGGGTCAGGACAGGAGGTGGCTAGCCTGGACAACTGGCATATGAGCATTGCTTCCTAAATGTGGGTATACACCCAACTGGTTTTAAAGGTTTCTGAGACTGTGACTGTGGCTAGAATAATCCCCCCCATTCTTTAGGAATACTGATAATTGTGAAAATGCCCTTATTGTAGAAAGGCAGTGTTAGAATGAAGGTATGTTGTGTTCTGATTGCAGTGAGATCTCTTATTATTTGTCTCAAAAGCTGTTTAGATTCCTAGCTAAATAGGTCTTTCCAGGCTTGTTCGCCCAGTTCTTTGATCTAGCTTGGCACTTTTCTCTTTCATTCTGTTGTAATTTTTTTTTTCTTTGCAACTCAGCTGTTCTTAATCATAATAGCTTATGAATTTGGGTATGTACTTTAGCTCTGACTTTGAAAATGAGGGGTTTCATCTTTACAGTTTTATCATAAATAACAAAACTAAGAAATTGGTAATAAAATGTGCTTTAAACAGTTTCAATAGGAGAGCATATTACAATGCATTGTGAGAAACCTGTTTAACTGGTACCAGTAACAGTCTACTAATAGCATCTTACCTTTAAACCTATGCTTACTAAACACAAAAAATCCATACACTGTAAGAAATTTAACTTTTTTATGTATCCGTATTTTATTGACAATTAAAAATAAGGTTTGCTCTTACATGTTGTGGAAGAGCTGGTGTGTGAATACAGACTGACGTTTGGAAACGCATAAGGAGGTATAGAGTGCA
Organism: Phaethon lepturus; assembly: GCF_000687285.1. NCBI lineage: Eukaryota > Metazoa > Chordata > Aves > Phaethontiformes > Phaethontidae > Phaethon > Phaethon lepturus. Next base: position 22,142 of record NW_010527983.1, read on the forward strand.
AAAGAAATTGCTCAGAAGTCTTCCCCTCCTTCATATTGCTCACCTCCCTAAAAAAGGGGAGGATGACTGAGAATGATAACTATTACAAGCAAACAGTAGGGAATCCAGCACCGAAAGTATTTACTGTTCCAGTGTAGCACTATACCAGTAGTACACTGCACTGGCTGTAGTGAGTTCTGTAGTAGCGTCCCATGAAGAACACAGAACTGAGAGGGGGACTAGGGGTGTCTCCTGCTTTCTAAATGAAGGATCAGATACTATTTCTGCTTTTATGTTGCCTGAATGGCCAGTTGGTAATACTTAGTCATTGGATGCAAGCAATGTGTTTGTAAATCTCTCCAGGTTTGACCATAGTGTTCCTATGTGAATGTAATAGTATGTGGAAGGTTGTGTCATAAACACAACAACCTATAGCCAAAGCTTGAAAACATGGAACCTGCATTCACTACTAGGGCTGTTCTGTTGCAAAAGGGAAAAGGAAGACAGATCCCTCTGGGGGAAAAAAAGGAAAAGGAAAGCAGATCCCTTTATGAAAATAAACACATATTATGGGATAGCTTTGCTTGTATTGGAGTCAACCATATTTTTTTTAGCGAGGCTTGACGTCACTTAATGTGAATATTGCTGCTAATGTACAGCACCATACCCATTGTGTTGACGTGGCACAGAAAATTCACTTGAACTGTCCAAGACCACCTTTCAAGTCAGCATTAGAATTGGATTGAATTCTAGATATTCTGGCTGTTTTAAGTTTTGAGCTTTTGTGCTCCCCCTGCATCCTCCACTGTCCAGCTGTAATTTTAGAGCTTGTGGTTATGGGGGGCAAGTTGCGCTCAGCACAGTACCGGCTGACGGTGAGATTCTTTAACAGCAATTCTATACCATGAGCATTGAGCCTTCAATGAAAATAACAAAAACTGCAAGACCTACTGCAGTAAAAATCACTGGGGTTTGGAATACTTTCCACAACTTCTTTTAACAGCTTGCTTGTCTGATATTTTCTCTCTGGCCTTGTAGGTTGGGATGGTCACGAAGGAGAGTAGAGGAAAATATAAGTAGCCAATTAACTCGAAGAATTTACATTCTGCTCAGCTGTGGCATTCTGTCAGAAATAAATGTAGTGTATTATGATGAAATACTTCAAGGAATACTTCTCAGTGCGCAGTCACCCACATTTGAGTAACATTTCCATGTTGTAGAAAAGCAAACCACTGTGCATACTCATTAGAGAAACATGTTTGTGCAGCTCACCATAGGTCGCATCCAGCAGTAACGTACACATACCCGTCCGGTGACAAATGATTGCTCAGCCCAGCAGCTATCTGACTTCTGTTTTATGATAAGCTAAGGTGGTTTCCTTATTGCAAATTATGGGAAGGCCTCATTCTGTTTCTTTCTGAAGCAGTAGTCATCTGTTTTTGGATTCGGTTTGTATCATATTCACGATGACTCTTGCTGGGTACGTCAGAAAGCTTGTCATCATTCTTTTTTTAAATATTATACAGCTGAATAGAATTAGGGCATACCATACACATGAGGAAACCTTCTCTCTTTTCCCTTTCAGCTATACTGAAAAGTTGCATTAATTCACTATGTGTTTGTACAGAGAACTAAGCATTGTAGGCAGTGTAATAAGAGGTGGAGAAGCTCTTGTGAAGAAGATGACACACAAGAGTTTTGGTATGCTGCTTCTACTTCACACCCTGCTTACAAAATATTGCAAGGACTCAAGCCAGGAGCCATAAAGGTTATTGTTATTATAATAAATAACTTGTGATTTTTAGAAAGTACTTTTTGTTAGTGTTTTACAAATACTAAATAAGCCTTGTAGCACTTTATTAAGGCAAAAAAGTACTGCAACTTTAAAATAAAAAAGGAAGATTTGAAACGTATGCAGAAGTAATGATTCGTTTAAAGTCACACAGAAAGCAAAATCACAAAACTGGAAAGTAAGTCCTGAGAAGTGTCTCAGATGATAGCGTGGACAGGTGTGTGTGAGTTTAGGGCTTCTGCCAGGCCTCCCCACAAGCTCATCAACAGTCAAAATAGATGTGTTCTGAATGTGCTGTACTCTGTGCTCTCTGGCCAGCGCAGCAGCCGGTATGAGATCGTAGCAAAATGGAGAAGTTTTTAGAGCAGCCCCAGAACTGCATGAATTTACAGCCCACAAACAGTGGAGGGGGGACATGACACAGCAAAGCATCTTCAGCATTTCATTGTATCTCCAAACAAGAGATGGGATGCTGTCTTCCTGAAATTCCTTCTGATATTGAGTAGTTATTGGAGGGTGGTCTGTTTGAGACTTACGGGCAAAAGGTTGTCCTATGCTTAGGCTACAGAGTGTTAACCATTTATTTTAAGAAATTATTATGATTAGAAGTCTTGCAGGGAATTTTTCTGGAGAGAGATGCTTCTGCAGCTGAGTCAGTCAAGAATGAGGGTCGCCTCCTCGGATCGAGCAAATTCTCAGTGCGTCACACATGAATTGGTTACAAAACTCCTTTCCGTGTTGAAAGTGAAATCTCAGTCTGTTTCCTTTCCCAGAGAGAATTTTCATTTCTTACTGCCTTATGGTAACTGCTGAAGATGAAAGGGGATACACTTGCTACTGCGTTTTTCTCTTTCTGTGCCTACTGCATGTATGGGGATGCATAATGAGCTCATTACTGTCTATTTTATAAACATTTTACCAAAAAAAGAAAAAAAAATCAATGCTTGTGTTTATGGCTCCTTTTAGAACTGGAACACAATTTAGCGTTACATTAAATAAAAACTACTTTAGCTTAGGTAAGAATAGGTTCTGTCATTAATCAGCTATTAATCATGGTTATTTTTAAATTACAAATATAAAACCCCAAAGGCCCGAGGAAGTTTGCTAGCATAACTTAAATATAAAACAAAAAGTTGCAATTTCTTACTTTCAAATCAGGCTCTGACTTCATAAAATGGATCTGATGTTCATCTTGCAGCGGAGTACCTGAAATGAGCATTTAGATTCATATATCTCATCTACAATGAAACCTGCTTTAAGCAATGGCCCTTTGGACAGGCAAAAATTAGTTAGTTAGTAAACTTGGTTATTTAAGGTAAAAATCAAGTTGTGCATAGAAATTTAGGCTCATTCCAGAGATGGGTGTGGCCATAAATTTACCTGGTTTAGTAAACTTGTTACAACAGTTTTAAATTAGACATTTTAAAGAATGGATTTTACATAACATGTGCTAAACCTCTGGAAATGTTATTGATTTACAAGCAGCTGAACTTCCGTGTTGCTAAATTTGTTCTAAGATCTCTCTTCCTCTGGAGGAAAATGATTCCGTATAATTTTAAATTGTTGGTCTTGCTGGTTATACATAAGCTGTGGGGTGGATTTACTCTCCAGTGTGCCTTGCAGATCTGGTCTAACACCTTCCTACCACACCATGTTCCTACCACAAGGCAGGACAGGACTTGAGTGCGCATCTCTCCACCTCCTCCCCAATCTGCCTGGTTGCCTGGGCACCTACATTTTCTTCTAAGGAAAACAGGAGTTTCCAGTAGACCTACGGCTGCTTATTTGGGGAAATAAGACTGCAGGGAGTCCCTGGAGTGGTCCTGTTTTGTAGGCTAGGCATGATTGATGATGAGGATTAAATGGGGCCATGCCACAATAGGGTAGTGGTTACAACAGAGATGTGCAAAACTTTCCCTATCTTTGGATAGGTACGGTATTTTGGCATTCAGATTCATAGTTTCATCTTACTTCTGCAAGGAAATGAGACAGTTGTTCATAAAAGAGGTATTTTTCATGCAGCAGATGCCAATAAATAATATGAAGAGCTTAATGAAAGGTAATTGTCGGTTATGGGGAAAAAAAGTTTCATTTTCATCACTGCAAATTGAAACCATGTTGTAGGTGGCTGCTTGCAACAGAGGCCAAACTTGTCTCTGTATCTTGTCTGTGAGAACTGAGGTGGGTTCATCCTTTCCCAAGAAAAGTGCTGGAGTGCTAATTATGCCCTTCCAACGTGGGTGGCAACTGCATTGTGTTGTATTTACACCGTTGTTGATGGGTTTGTATCCCAAAGCATGCAACACCTGTGTTTAGGTGCAATAGGATAGAACTTGGTAAATACAATCTCATCCTTCTCATGCACCTATGATCCAGACTGTTGTGGTCTTTCTCTTTGTGAGTCATAGTCTATATGTTGTGGAATATTTTTCCTACTGAAAGTTTCTGGTGTGATTTCCACCCCCCGGATATAAGTTGACTGACTTAAAAAACTCAGTCAAGTTGAAGTAATGAGACAGTGACTTGTGCAGGTACTACCATTCCCTTTCTGTGTTGGAGGAGTTGTTCTAAGGTAACATACTGTGATGTTAGTATACGAGGGCTTATATTGTCTGTCAGCATAGTTAAAAAATAATGATAGCATAAACACCTTCTCCTTTGCATTGATTCTTGAACTACTAACAGAACAGAAAAGCAAGAAAGGCTTGATCTGTGCCCTAAGAACTGATGATCTGGCTCTGTACACAGTGTGAGAAGGAATAGAGCTGTTGAATAAGAGGTTGTCATTGCTTCTTAGTAATTTTTCAAAGTGGAAACACTCTTGAAACCGAAACTTGAAGAGTCAGGTGCTACTGGAACCAAACCTGAATAGAACACTTGCAATAAAACAAGTTGACTGCACCATCCAGTTGAGCCTTGCTTTGAGATTAATGAGCACTGGGTTTTGTTTTTGTAATTTGAATTGGGTTTTATTTTTGGAGGAATATTTACTAAAATGTGCATTATTGTTTGGAGTTTTTCTAAGGGGCATTTCAATGCTAAGTAAGTGGGGGTAGAAGTTCAGTAAGTCTATCTTAAAACTGTAGAAGTGGAGCTGCTCTGCATTTGTTAGGGCTCTGCCCAGTAAGAAAATAACATAGAGGGTTGTCTACGTTTATGCCATCAGTTGCTGATGAATAATAATGCTTACACAATGTGAGCCCTGAAATATAGCTGAACTCTGCAGTTGAGGGAAAAAAAGATTATCTTTCAGAATATTCTTAATACCACTGAACAAAGAGAAAAGATCAAAGCCAACCAATCAACCCCATTTTTTGTTTTATTCAATTGATTTCTAAAGGCCTCTGTTACTATAGTAACTCCAGTAGGTCTTTTAATTACAAAATTTGTAAAAACACATCAATTATTCAAAACTGTTTGGGGGGGAAACAGTGGCACAAATGCTTTACAAAAAAAAGTAGAAAAATTTGCAAACAAACTATTGCAAACAAAGCTTGACAGTCTTCCCATTAAACATGACAGGGAATAACACACCATCAGCATAAATACATTATTTGGAGTATGTAGTTCTCAGAAAGTAAACCCCTGTTAGAGGGTTCCCTGTTTGGCTAAAGAGAAAAAAAATCCCCATCACTGTCCAAATAAAGCACTTCCCTTTCTACCGATACAGATGGTAGAGCTTATTCTTTATGGACCCTAAACTTAATTACCGTGTATCTGGACAGAGCAGTTGTGTTATCACGTTAATTAGCAGTTTAAAGAACTGTTCGCTACTGGAAGTGTTGAATACCAGTGTGTGTTGCAGGTACTGGTTCTATCAGAGAGGAATCATTTAGCAATAATGAGAACCTTTCAAATAATAATTGCATTTAAAATAGATGCTGTCATTTTTTATTATCAGGTATGTTTCCAAAACGGATTTATACTCCAGACTTATATTGACAGTACTAGAGTAGAAGAATTTGAGGCATATCATGTGAGTAATTTCTAAATGCCATCTCTTGACTTGAATACATGCTGAGTTGATTTATTTGGCAGACCTGATGTAGCTGTGGGAGGCATTGCGTTCTCTCACACCACAGGGGAACGCAGTGATGAAATTTTGGTTGTGAATCTTTAATTTTTTTAAAAAGGGACACTTTAAATGACTGAGATTTGGAATCTCTGTATCTTAATTTTTTTCCCTTGGTAGAAAAGTGCATATCACTTCTGTCTGCTGTATTTCTTACACCAGTATGTCACACATTCCAAACTTTATTTCATCTTCTGACAAAGGTTTTAATTGTATGTCCAAGTAGTAAGCTTACCTCTGGATCTAACATGGGTTTTATCCCAAACCTAGATGGCTATGCCTGCACTAAACTACTATGCTCTGTGCATTGATCCCACTTGCTTGCTTGGCAGCGTTGTGAACAGAGACAGTTTCTTTTGGAAGCTCTTGTTTTTCAGACTTCCATTTTTCTAATTTTTCTACCTACATGCTCCCTACTTGCCCCATGTATGTCAAAACTCTGTTGTTTACATGGCGTGGCCAGGACTTAATCCTACTTTTCACACTGCCTATTCCATTTCTGCAGGACATGGACCCTCTCAAGTGATAGGAAATGTAACTGTGTGGGCCGAGGAGTCTAGATTCTGTTTAACCTACTGTGCAAGCGCAGGAAAAAAAGGCGATTTTAAAGAAGCATCGAAGAACTTCATGTTTCTTGAAGAAACTAGTTAGTATCCAGTATTAGAAGCGATAGTAATAAGGAACTGCCAATGCTGTATAAAATAATAATGGGTGTGGATACCATTTTGACCATGCTAATGAGCACTTATCTCTCAGCCTCTTCATTAACCCCTAACAGTTCTGCTAACAACACTTTATCTTGGTAGCACTGTGGCTTAATGTGCACGTGTGGTTGTAAAGCATGATCAGGTTGCAAGCAGGTTTGGTAAGGTTTGGTTTTATCTTTGGAAGTCCAGCCCTAATATCCGCTGCGTGCAACGGTGAAGGCTTTGGGTAGAAGCGTTACAGGTACTCCTGCATATCAACGGGAGCTGAAGTTGAATTCGTCCTTGGTCGTACAGCAAGTACTCTGAAGGTCTCAGAACAATCCCCGCCACACTGTGTTCCTTCAGCCAATTATATTAGTGAAAATAGAATACTTTGTGGGTCTTCCAGAATCTCAGTTACATGAAATTTGTCGGATTGATCCTTGCTTCATAAAACAAGAAGCAAAACTAAGCTACTACTACTGTGGCAGTATTACTGGTTTTATTCTTTTCCTACTAGTGTTGTTCCTATTGCTAGAAGGAACATTCTATTCCTACTATTAACTGAACATGTTTTTATCTAAAACAAAACAATACGGGGTATTTCTTTTGACCCCCCCAGAATGTTTTTGTGTGTGCTATATTACTTTGCCAGAGTGAAAATGCATGAAGAGTTTTTGAAAAAGCCCCCGAAGACTGATGTGTTTACACAATGTCAGCAGGTTACAAAATTAATCCTTTGAGACATTTTCACAAACCACCCTGGTACTGTATCCTTTTTCACATTTTTCAAACGCTGGGATTCTGTAAATCCAAGGAGTTGTGGCGAACAAAGCTTCACCATTGGTGATTCCTGGGAGAGAATTTGTCCCTCAAACTGAATGGGTTATGTAAGGACTGAGCAAATAATAACTTTTTTCACCTGATGCATAATCCGTGCCAATGTAAAAGGAATCATAAATAGTCTAGCCGATCTATTACTGTCCATGGTAACATGAGTTTCACGAAAGCACCTTTGTTTCCAGGATGGTGATCTCCTATGTAAATGTGTCGAGAATATTAATGAATCTGTCCTTGTAAATGGCTTTGCAGTCTTCAACTGCACATGCAAAATTTAACCACATTTCAAGAAATGTGGTTAACTTGATTAAAAAAAGTCAAAATTTTACCACAAAGAGACCATTGTAAAATACCACCTTGTGGTAATGCTACTCATCTTTACCAATTACAGATGATCAAAATCTGGGTTAGAAGCTTCATTTGAGAACCTTTTGCCATCATTAAGATGTGTCTGTTGGGGTCTTCTAAGTGATGAGCGTTACAGCTGTAGAAGTACTAGTGTCCACTTCCCACAGGCTCCTGTGTGTGTGAATGCAGCCAGGCTCCCCTAGCTGATCACAGGGAGGGTATAAGGCAACATTTCAGAAGCTGATTCAAAGTGAAAAGTAATTTATTTTTTTTTCTATTAGGCAACATTTATTAACGGATAGACAGCATTGACCTGGGGCTTAAAAGCAGTGTTCACAAAGGTTAATTTTAACGTGGAGAAATCTCTTTCCATCAGCTCCATGCTTTGAACCATCCCCTAGAATAGCTTCTGTTTTAGACTTAGTTCTTTATTGGCTTGCAGATCATTATTTCTCAGTGTGTGAAGTGGAGTTAATGACACTAAGTTTTAGGACCCATAGCTGTGATAAACCCTTGTTTTTCCTTTTTTAAAAATTGCTGGGTTTGTTTTTTTGCTAAAAAGTTTTTGAATGAGGACTCTGGTTGTTCTTGTGATTAAAGTTACCTGCAAGAAGAGGTCAAATGTCTTATATCGCAATATATCAAGAACAGTAGAAACAACTGTTTGAATTGTAACTTTTTGCAGTTAAAAGTAGCATGTCTGTTGTGTCTAATAGCACAACCTGCTTAGGTTTAAAACTGCCACAGATGATGAAGTTTCCATTAAAGGATAATAAACTCTATATGTCACTGTGACAAAAGAACTCTCTTATCTCTTTTGGAATAAGAATGCTCTTTGAAGAGCTTCATAAAAGACTGCAGTAAGAAATAAGGCTAGTGGATGGTTATTTTGAATTTCTATAAAGTATGTCAACCCAAAGGCTGAAGGGATTATCTGTGAAGTAATAAAATGTGAAAGATGAATGCTGTCCTTCTATGTAGTGAATGACATCTCTTTAGAAAGCACAGGTACAAATTGTTCCTCCCCAGCAGTGGTTCAAAGTGGGAATGGTTCCTGAAATTAGTGGAGCCTTTCACATCCAAGGGGTCTATCTCCAGTTGAAGGCTAATTCAGTTTTAGGTTGAATGTAGATCTCAAGTGTAAATAAGTAATTGTAATCCTGATCTAGCATATGGTTATCTACCTCTGGAATTGGAACACCTTCTTTCTTTTAGCTTTGTTTATACTTTTAGGTGAATTAAAAGTGACCAGGAACAAAAATTAACTAAATAAGCATATCCACACATGGGTTTACTTAATAATTGCTTTTCCTGAATTAGCTAAATATTTGCAAGCCTGAAATCAGAGGTAGGTTAGATGTGAATATTTAAATTAGTGATAGTCATATTTAATGTTTATGGATTACTTTTTATTACTAGCTAATTACTAAACTCTTACTCAAAGGCAGAGATCCTGTGGTAGTGAGGCTGAGGGGAGAGTGCTGTTTTTCTCACTATCAGACATGTACACAAACTGAGAACGTATTTAACCAAAAAAGAGAAATTATTTTACTGCTTTTAAGATCTAGTGCATTAACCATTTAATGTCTAGGTACATGTTGTTGTTTTCTCTTTTTTCCCAGAATTAATTCTGGGGTATTACTTTTTGAATTGAGAAACTGAAAATAGTAGATTTTTTTGTTTGTTTTTAACTAGCAAGGGAGAAACTGTTTCCATGTCATAATATTCCTTGTGTGCCAAACGTGTAGAAGTCCCTTTAAGAATGAACAATTTGGCCAGTGAGCAATATTAAATAGATCTGGTGAATGGCTAAGTTGTGTGCCGGTTAGTAACTGGCCAAGAGTAAATAGCTCTTTATCTGAGAACTGGCATATTGTACATAAGGAAGATGAGGAGAGGAAAAATTCTACCCTGCTCATAGAAAGGCAATAGAAACAAAAAACCAGGCTTTGGAGATAATTGCCACAGCACTGTGCTTTTGTGAAGTATATAGCCACTGAAATCAAAAGGAATGTAAAACTTTCCTCAGGGTAAATGGCTTCTGTCATCTCTGCTGAGAGCCTCGGCATCTTTGCTGGCAACTCCTGAGCTCCCTTACGTTCTAATCACCTTGGCAAAAAGCAGGCTTGGTTCAGTGAATGAGTATCTGAGAGACTTAAACACAGAATAATGTGGCCTCTGGAGACGAGCAGAAAGGGAAGAGAGATGGGTATGACTGGTGGGTAGCCAAAATTCAAGTTATTAAAACGTTTGGATGCTCTTGGTGCTATTTTGTTCACTAAATGCCAGGACT
>NW_010527984.1:0-12601 GCF_000687285.1 Phaethon lepturus
CCTCTCAACAAGGAGAAACTAACTATGAAAACTACCCAGAAAAATATAACTTAGAGTTCAGCAGATGAGAAAAAGATGATGTTGTGAATACATGGACCCTACTTGTTCCAGGCTACACCACCAAAGGTAAGAAGGTTCTCAGTGGTGGTTGTGGTTATAGCTTACATCTCCAGTTCTGGCAACCTGTAAATCGTGAAGGGCACGAGAGGTGCCAAAACAGTCTCACATACAAGGGCTGCAGTGAAGAACCCAGAATCCAGCGAATGGGCCCATGAAGAAAAACTCAATGTTTAAAATGAAGAGCAACATTTCAATTATAGGAAAGGTAACAGTAGAAATCCTAAGCCATAAACCAACAACAGAATGCATGTCTACTGCAGTGTATACTGAGAAATCCAGGGCCTAAACTCTGCCTATGATAACCTTGCACCAGAAAATGTTGGGGACTATAATATCAAAACACATGACAGAGCATATTCAGCAGCGAAGCTTGACAGCCACATTTACAATATCCTACAGCTGGGTAAAGCTTATTGATTAACATGGCTTTAAAGAGACCAGGACTATCCTGATTATGAAGCTCAGCAGATAATTTAATGAATGAACTGTACTATGTCATGTGGATTTACTGACACATACTTTCCCGGTTTTAATGATCTCTGCACCACGCTTAATTTTGCAACATTGATGTGTCCTCAGAATGCATAAACCAACAGAGATCTGTTTTGAGTTGAGGCAGCTATGCAGATTTATACCAGCTGAAGATCTGGACTATAGTATCACCACATTCCTTTCCTGCGTGCAACATAATACTGCTGGGCTGCAGACAGCTGTTGGAGCTGCCATATGGCAGGCATGCAATGGACGGTGACTTGCGATCCCACCCTGTCTCCTCTGGAAAAACAGGTAATGCTCACACGAGGAAGCTGGGCTGTATCAGAAAGATTCATTTTAAACCTATAGTGCTCTGCTGGTAATTGGTGCATTGTCATATCGAACAAAGAGCCAGTATCAACAAAAAAGAACCCGCTCCTTGCTTTTATAATTAGAAAAAAACCACTGATAGGGTGTGTATTCATGGAAATGTAAATAGGAGCCATCATGTTCTCCCATGCTCCCAAATGTTGCGCCAATCCTCCTTTCCACATGAAGCTCTTAGGTAATAATAGTTCACCTGTATTAGGAGACCTCGGCCTCAAGTTTGCTTTCAATTCAGAATATTCCTAAAGTCTGGAATAGGTAAAATGTCTGAATGCCTCCTCATCACGAATGCTGTAATTCTTGTGTGTTACAAGTTGGTTTTTAAGTGGTAAAAGCCTTTCAGCCTGCCTATCTGAGGTGGGAAAAGCCTTTCAGCCTGCCCTAGCCGAGATGCTCAAGCTTTTCAACAGCAGGACACCTTAGGTGATGAGCAGGATTTCCTTGCTCAGGCTAGAAAGCAGGAAAGTCTGTATTAAATAATGTACGAAGAGTGAAATAATTGCAAACTTGATATTTCTTCATGATTCCCACACTGAAAATCTCTGTTCCATGGGAGAGGGGTTGGGTGAAAAAGGTCCTTATCTGTTCTTCTCTATATGTCCTTAGCTTGTAATGATCTGACTTCACTGCATTTCTATGTGGGCCTTATCCCACATAGCCAATGGAAAACTTAAGGTGGAAAATGTATTCTAACAATAAATGACAGCAAATAATTTGCAGCAGGGAACTGACTTGTCCACCTGAATGGGCACAGAGATCAGAACGTGGACTATTTACCTGGCCAGCTGAGACTACCACTTTCATCACTGCAGTAACCAGAGTGAAATCCTGCAAACAGTTTAGGAGTGCATTAGAAGTTTCAGTGAAAGACAGGGACAGATAAATGGCATCAGCAAGGGATTCAGCATGCAGACTGGGAAGGAAGGAAAATCAGTAAATCAAAAGCAACAGCTGGCATTTGCAGGTTTTAGAGCCTTTCAAAATATGCCGGGTCCTTCAGAGGAGGTTATAATCTAATACTAATCCAAATGGTAAGTGATGCTAACAAATAGTAAAAAGTGGGAAGCTGAAGGTCAACAAAGTCAGACAGTCACCCTTTTTAGAAAAGCTGCACTTTTAATGGCTAAGATTTTCTTGGCAGTCTTCAAAAACACTGTTATTAACAGCTCTCATCTTTGGGTAGCTCAGCATAAAACAGAGGAGTGGTTTGATAGATTGGGATTAGGAAAGTAATTCTGGTAAAGACAAAGAGTCTGGCAGTAATGGCAGCAGCTAAACTGAGAATCTCAGGTTGGCTCTACTAGCAGAGCACTATGTGCAGTGACTATTCACTCATCATTTTGGTGATCTGCAAAGTATTTAATTTGAATGAAAGAAATCTGAAAGAAGCCCTGGAAGCAGCAAGCTTCTCAAGAAGCATGGCTGACCGTAGGCATTAACAAGTAGCCTTGTTCTAAAATCTCTGTTAAATCATAAGGTAAGCAACAAAATAATCTAGAGAAGCAATATCTCCGCAATCACAAAATAGCTTGCAATCAGCACAAGAAGTTTTCCTTGAATTCATTACAGTGTTCTAGCAGAACTGCTGTTGCAACGGATGTCAACAAGAGATACCGTTACATACTGTCTTTCCAAATCACAGGAATAATCCTAGCATGTGGAGTAAGATTTAGTTCGGAAAACAAGTTGAGGACTTGGTTTAAGTTACGTAAACTCTAGGAAAAAAAGCAACAAGAACTTTTTTCCTTGGTTTTAATCTCTAATAAGAGTTCTTAAGAATTGTAGTGGGAGAATCACTGATAACTGGGCATTTTTGATAGACTGGGATTTCTAATATATATATATTTTTCGTGTATTCTGTTTGAGAACTTGCATCAGCATGAGATTGAATGAGCACGTTTAAAATAATCTCAGATAAGGAACAGAATTTCAGAGGTTTTCTCTGACACCTTTACAGCATTCCTATCTGCTGTCTTCCCCTATGTGTACTGCATGTTTGAAGTCCCGTTCTCAGCCTTATCTAGGTAAGACGTTGCTCTCTGACCCATTTTAAGATGGATCATATGTAATCATATGAACCGGTGAAAGAGTTTCAAGTTTGTAATACTGCTCTGTTGAGTAAAGCTTTGAGTACTTGCATAATAACGTTCTCATGGAACATGAAAAATACAAGATTTTCATTCTACATCTGGAAAAAACAGGTGCCTTTAAGGTTGGATTGGTTGACTTTGAGGTAGGGAAAAAGCTTGGATAGTGTCAGTAACTAACTGATGTTATGAAAGTTAAAGTATCTGCACACTAAAAGTACAACAGGTCCAGTGTCAAATACCTTCTCTGGCTGTGTTCCAGATTATTTTTTCCTGGGATGCTTCTAATTTCTGGATCTGCTTCACTGTATATAAATAGTTAACCCATTAATTATCTTTTTGTGACCCAGTATAGTGTCCAACTATTTTCTTTTTCCTCTTGACCCAGTAGAAATCTTTGCCAGGGCTACACACTGCTTATTCAAAGAGGCAAGAAATAGGTATCACGTCTTGCCAAAATGTTTAGATTTCACAAAGTTGGCATGGGCACTGAGAAATAAAATAAATTAATGTAGAATGCAAAAAGGAAAACTTAAGCTGCAGCTGAATATGGAAGGATATGACTCTTCGCAGAGAGTTTTGTTTGAGCAGATAAATAAAGGCTTTAAAGCATATCAACATCTACTGGGTATTTGTTCCAAAAGACCACATTTCCTGAGGCCGAACTTAAAACTTTTATGCTATTTTAGTACACAAGGGTCAATTCCACTTGACCATTTCTATTTTTTAATTCTGAATACGAATGATTGGGAAGCAAAGGACATTACATACAGGGGACGGTATGCTACACAAGCAGGGAGTTTGTGAAACAACCCAAATCAAACCATTAAATGCAAAGTAGACAGGGACTGAAACAAGAGCATAGCCCAGTTTGCTGTAACCTTTGCAGCAGGTTTATGGACAAAATCCATTTTATGATTATGCTTTATTCACATTATGACTTTCCACAACTTTCTTCAAGAGGTGGAAGGTGAGGAAGCAGCAAAGTTTAGTAGACTAAATATCCCACCAAACTTTTACTCTGTTCTTGTGTATGCCATTTCTAATTCTGCTCCCATCACCACAGTGTCTCAGTGCCTTCCAGTAACGCACTAAGCAACGTGACTAGCATCTGTCAAATGTTTGTGCTCTCTGCTTCTCTCCTCAGGGGAAGATGTGTGTTCAGCAGAGTGTTTTCTTTCGGAATGTAGTTTTAATAAAATCTAAATGCATGTGCTATTTGTTTGTTAGAGAAGTCAAAGAAATATGCCTTGCTCTGGGGACGGTAGGTACACAGGGTGCCATAGCCCAGGACTGCCTCTGGGAGAAGAATTGCAGATTTCTGCCCAGGAGTGGGTAAAAGCAGCGGGCAGGTCATGAAGCGGGGAAAGTGGGGAGTGCTTAAAGGGAGCTGTGGCAGAGGGGGTACTCACACAAGCCGGGAATGCGGAAGGGAGAGGCTATGAGGCTTTATTTTTGTATCTTTGACTGCGTGTGCTCAAATCTCATGTTGCAGATACAAAAAAAAACAAAAAAAGTTTCAGTCTAATTCCCACATACTCTCATCAGAGCCATTGCTCATTTTGCTGCTTCTGCTCCTGAGCATCCTGGAGGTGGAACAAGAGGGCTATGACAGTGAAGCACATGGCAGACCTGGGAGAGTATGTTTACACATTTACTGCCTATGCTTCTTTAACGTCCAGCTCGGGACAACCTTGACAAATCCCAATATCTCTTGCACACATATTTTAAAAAGAGAGAGACAAAGAGAGAAAGGGGGGAAAAACTGTCAGTCACTTGCAACTGGTGAGAACATGGGTGAAAGGTTCTGTTGTGAATTAAACAATTTCCAGTGAGAAGGTAAACTTAGAGACCTTTGAGCACACAGTGGAGATGTGGTCTTTTTCTTTTCAGTCATTAAGAGGGACTCTAAAAGACTCCTATGAAAAGCCAGGAGAAACCAAGGAAGAAGGCAGGAGAAGTTTCATCTTCCTCAAAGTATTCACAACTGATTTTTGCCTTTGACTGGAGTAAAGTGTTAATATTAAATAAATAATTGTGGGAGTTTTATTCAGTGGCATTTTATATTCTTCTAAAATAGTCACTTTGTGTGCCTGTTCCTCATTTAAGCACAGCCTTAAGACTAAAATCCTATATTAGTCTTCACATGAAAAGTATATCTAGTAAATTGTCTTTCCTCTTTTGTAAAAAGACTTTAACTACAGCCCTGCAGCTAAACCAACCCCATTCTCAAGGAATATGCTTAAAATAAACACTACAGATAAAACACCTGAGTCTTCAGGTGATATTTTATTATCCTTTCTATCACAATTGTCACTTTTCTTCATTTCATTGTTAAATTTTTAACAGCTAAAACCTGCTGTGCTCAACATGATTTAGAAAGTGAGACATCCCTTGAGTTGGAGAGAAACAACATTACCAAACAAAGCTTTAAAAATATCATTGTTCCCTGGTTGCAGAGACACATGTGCATTTGCATTGACGCAGACAAGTGTTGTCTGTAAGGGAGGATTATTTTATTTTTCTCTGTCCCAAAACATAAATCTAGTCTCAGTGCTCTAGTCCCCAAAACTCCCACACATTTCATTGGAAGATATACCTGAACAAAGACTGCAAGTTCTGTCCTTGGGGAGGCAGAGAGTAGATTTTTGTCTTAGATTTATACCAGCAGTATGTGGAGACAGAAAATATGCAATAAGTCAAAGAGATTTTACTTATCAGAGCTTTAGACAACCATTTGTCAGTACTTAACTGTATTGCTGGATGACTCATTCCCATTTCTAATACCTAGGAATACAGGGCATGTGTGGGAACACAACGTCTGCATTGATTTTAATCTGGTCTCTTTTTGTACTGTCTACAAATAGCTCAAAACGAACCCAATCAGATAAGCAGAGCAGAAAATGATTGCAAAAACACATACAGTAAGCCACTCGTGGGGGCCTCAGAAAGGCCAAGGAACACACAAAAGAGAAAACACCAAGGTAGCAAAGAAGAGCTCATAAATGGGTCCAGTTCCTCTATGCCATGGCTGAACAATTCATCTAGGCAAATTAAATCCTTGTAAAGGAAGGGAAATACTTTCTTTTTAGGTGAAGGACCAGCGGTTACCGTACTCGAAGCTTACTGTTAACAGCATGTCCTTTTTGAATCACTTCAGTTTTGGACTTCTTTCATGCAAATCCAAGCTCCATGTCAGAGTAGGAACGGCTACTCTATCGCTTACCCTAGGCAGGATGGAGAAGGCAGGCTTTGCTGTTATTGCGCTATCAGTGTTATTGCGCTATCGCTGTACATGCTCCAACTCTCACTGAACTCCCTTTCGCAGATGCCTGCTGCAATCCTTGGCTCCATAAGGCTGCTGGAAGAGTGGGTGTGTTGGACTTTTGGGAAAGTCCCCACCTCCCTTTTCCTGTTATGGGAGAATTTTTAAGTTTTTGAAGTTACAGCTGATCCAAAATGAAATTAAAAAAATGAAATTTTGTTTCTGTTTTACAGGCTGTTCTTCTGTAAAGGACTTGAATCTGGTCAATTCAGATTTTTTTTTCAATAACAACAAGCTGTTTGTTTTCAGTTTTGACATTTGCTTTTTTCTTCACCTTTTAGTGAAGATCAAAATTTCAAAAAAAAACTCAATTAAAAGAACAAATCAAGCCAATCGTTCTGTTTTAAAATTTTCCAAATAAGCTCTGTCAACAATTTCCAAAGCCTTTGATATTGGAATATTCATCAGAGAGAGATGTCTCCGGAGTATTGCCATAGCCTTGACTAGTCAAGAATTTCCAACACGAATGGCTTGCTGGTCTAGCTCCTCAACATATATTTCTTCTGTCATCCTGAAGGTAACGCTTTGGGAGCCAGGGTGGAAGGGGAGAAACAAGGGATGCAGAATAAGAGGCTCACCCTTAATCCAGAAGTGATGATAGGAGGAAGAAGCAGTCATAAGGAAGCTTAGACAAGACAGAGATGACAACCTATCTGATGTTAAAACAGTCGCAGAGTCAGAGTAGCCTCTTTGACTACACATACACAACGTGAATTCCCTTTTCTACATCAGAACAAACGACAAGTCCCCTAATGGTACTGCAATTACACTGATTTTACATAAGAATAAGTCAGCGAACTGTTAAAATTGCTATGAAGACGAGGATCAAAATTTCATCTTGCCTTCTCCCCGTGACCATGCGTCTGCCCTTCGTGCTTTCTGGTAGGCATCTTTTCTTTGTGAACCATTCCTCCGAACACAATTATGGGGAAAGATAGAGAGGCTCACAAAAGTTCCTAGGGCAGTGCCAACTGAAGGCGGCATACCTCCACATAGCTCAGAGGAGACCTTAGCTACAGCAGACAGCCAGAGCTACTGCATCTCCCTCTCCTGGTCCTGGAGGTAGTTCTGCTGACAACAGCCCAGGGCCTTCATCCCCACATCCCAGGGCAGAGCACAAGTGTGCAGCTTGCCATCCCGTGACGAGCCTGCTGTAATTCATATGTAGTTCACACCAGGAGGAAGGGCAGCCTGCAGAGAACAGCCACACACTTAATGCACGCAGAGGTCCCCTGCAAACATTTCCTGAGATCACCTTAGCAGAAAGCTATGGGTTTCCTCCAATATGCCAGATCAGATATGCAATATGTTCAGAACTGGGAAGAACAGTAGTGTAGTGTTGTATCACAAATACCGCCTCAGAAAAACTACAGAGACAATAAGAAACATGAGGTCTCCAAAAGCAAGTGGGAATGCAATTATACATTTGCAACTGCAGCAAGCCCAAGTAAAAGTTACCTGTATTTTCCATCTAGGCTGAAATCAGATTTTTAAGGAACTATTCTGAAGAGAGCATAGGGTTTCAGAGCTTGAAGGTTTCATGTCACCCCTGTGGCCTATGGTGATGACTACCTCCCTGTTTACTTCTGAACTGAATGGAAAGTTGCTTATGTACAACCTACACTTTTGCTAGCATCTTGATCCTTGTCTTCCAGCAGCCTCAGGGAAAGATTATGAGAGACAATGAGCCCCCACAAAGTGAAGCAGAGGGCCTCATAATCCCGTTCCTTGGAATAACCTGTTCTACAAGGGCAACGTACTTCCTTGATGGCAGAAAAGTGTTGTGGAACTTCTATGAGGAAATGATTTGCAAATCCATTGCAGATATCCCAAAGTTTCATGTAACACCAGGGAAGCTCAGGGATTCCCCAGTGCATCTTGGTTTTACTGGCAATCTTCCATTTTTCTCTGCCAAGCCTGGATGTGCTGAAGCCACAATGATGGAGATGCCCTTTAGTCTTCTCCATACAGGGTAGCTGCTGCATGAAAACATGAATATCACCTTGGACCACATTATATTCCCCTTGTAAATTTATTCAGTTTGGACAGGAAACAACAAGCTTTCCGTTCCTCACTGCAAAGCACAGGGCAGAAAAGACAGCGAAGGCCATCAGGATCTCGTCTTCTGCACAGAGGGGTCCATGTGTACCTGCAGGAGACCCATTGTACCCAGATCTCAGGGACAGGAAGGCCTGAGGGTCAGCAGGATGTCAAAGGAAGGAATTCAATTATCATCCACTTAAAACCCAATAATTCAAGAGTATTATCATCTTAGAAATCAACTAAATGGAGCATATTGCTTTACAAATAAATGAAAACTGGATTATTTATTATTTTAGCAAGGATTTTTTATTAAAGCAAACACAAAGTTTATTGTGTTAAAGTAATAAAGCTAAACAACAAGAAAACTTCTGAGATTAAATGATCACCTTCTCCAAAGCACTAAATTGTGACTTTTACTGAGTGTTTTCTTTCATTGTTAAAAGGAAAGTTTAGTTTTAATTAAACAATCAAATAATAAACCCCATGTTTTTGGAACAGGTTGCTAGAAGCCTTAGATTTCATGTTTTTTTGCTTGTAGTTGTCATCTGAAATAAGCATAAAATTACCAAAGACAAAGGTATAAACACCTCTGACTTCAATCTGTACAATTTAAAATCAGTTTAGATAACTGCAAATGTATGGCTTATATTCTCCATCTTCACACACACACTCAAGTTTACTAAAAATAAAAAATTTCCTGTGATTTACATCTGTTTGGTTTTTTTTGTGTTGAGCTAAGAGTTGATTCTCTACCCACACATGCAACAACAGCTAACTCTCAATTAAGTTTAAAAGATCTTTAATAAAAAAAATATGCTGGAGAGGGAGTTAAGTTACTGGAAATTAAGCATCTGGACTTCTCTAAAGTATAAGGGTTTTTCCATCACTTTGGAAGGTAATTTGACATACGGAAAGAAAGAATTTTTATACTCCACAGTGCTTGAGTACTTGATCAGCTCTGGTGATTCATTTTGCATGTCAAAACATGCCCACTCCCATCACTTGAACCAAACACTAATTTGTTTCGTTTCTTAAACAGTGTGAAATGGCAGGTTTTATAAATCTATAACAGTTTTCAAAACTAGATTAAGACCAACCTAGAGCTGATGTAACATGACTTTCCTTGGACGTAAGATTTCCAAACGGCAGGAGACCTTCCTTATAAGTGCCGAAATACCAGAAATTAAAAAATCAGGGGAAGGGTGGGAGGATAGCAGATCTGTCTACACACCACTGTGTTAAACAACTGGACCGTCCTTCCACAAAGCCCCATGATGGAGACATCTGTGCCGGGCTTGATGCCAGTGTCCGACCTGGCTTGCTCAGAGCTTGCTCCAGCAGATGCACCCCTGTCTCCGAGTGCAAAGTGTACCTGTCTCCCCAGGGCTTTCCTTGGCTGTACAGCGAAGGAAAGAGAGACTTGAAGTAATTCTAAAAGGAAGTGGTTGTTAAACAAAATAACCCCTAGGGAGAGGTGTCATAAGCTGCACCAAAATTCAAAAGAAGGCTTCAAGGAGATGATCCTGAAGCATTCGCACTGGGTTCAGCCTTGGTACAGAGAAAAAGTATTACCTCAGGCCCCTCTGTCACAGCTAAGCAGCTAAAGTGAAGCACATTTTCTTTAGCTTTAAGCGTCGATAAGTGTTTACATTAAACCAGTTATAGGAAAGAGAGAGGCATAGCCCAAGGACCACCAAGCTCAGCCTGAAGCAGGGTCCCAAGTGGGTTGCATGGCTTGCTGCTCTTCACCAGCTGCAGCCTGGCTGCCCTCCCGGCACCTCAGACGCTTACCATCACATACCTCTGTGGGGTAAAGGCCTGTAGTCCTAATACTCATCCTTTAGCTTCCACGTCTTTGCGTAAGAAAGACAATTTTTATTCCGTGCATTCATTTTTAAACCACACCACTTTTAACATGCAAATGCTAAATGGAGAGATCAAAACGGTTTGTAAGGACGGCGTGCAGTTGAGACGGCGTCCGTGGCGCTGCAGCCAAACAAAGGGCAACACGCGGAGAGTCAGCGCAGCGAAAAGCCTCAGAAAACCTGCAGTGCAGCAGGATGAGTAAACTAGCTAACGAAAACACTTGATATCTTTGTACAGCAAGCCGCGTTAAATGAGGCGTGAAAGAGTAATCTGGACATGCACTTAGTGAAAGGAACAGACTGAAAAAGAAAGGACCAGCCATATAGTTTCAAGCTGTGATATTGAAAAAGAAATAATAAATGAACCAGTTCAGGGTTAAAGACAAAATTAAGTATATTTGGAAACTGAAAAAAAATGAGAGATGACTCGCCATTTCTTTATTTCACAGAGCTTAAAGACAGGAGAGACCTTTGTATCCTCTGTTTTGACTTCCTGAATAATACAGGTTATTACATTTCTCTCCTCTTTTAATACTTAGGTTAGCCTTTCAGGTGCAGTTAGACCAATGCAATGCTTAGCTGCAGGAAAACAGGTACCCCTAATTAACTGTATCATTGAACTACAGTGTTAGGCTAAAGGACAGAAGGATTATTTCTGTCCTCAGAGGAATAGACAGTTCCGCTCCACAGGTAGCGGACAGGGAAGACAATTCAGCTCATAACTGAGGGCAAGCCCACAAGATACTAATCCACACCACTGACAGAAAAAAAAAGCCAAAACCCATCATAAAAGCTGTTCTTCCCAGGTGCAAAATCTATATTTTTTTCCCCAAATTGGTGTTTGGCTGGACTTTAAGTGCATTAATAAAGCTCAGTATATAAAGCTCACCTCCAAACCAGGCTTCCTGTTTCTACCTTGACCTCCGTTTGCTCTTGAACCATTTTCATTCTCAACAAATAGCCATTCTCAACAGTTTTGGAGAGGAAGGCAGCAAACAAGCTAAGCAAAACCCTGAAATAAAAATGCTCAATTGTTCTTAAGGAAACAGAAGGGAAAAAATAAAAATATTCTTCTCCATTCTTACAGGCAGTCATAAAAGCCCTGAAGCATAAGATTTGACTGTAAGCATATCTTTATTTAGCGCTGCAAGAGTTGTGGGCATACCTAAGGCAACGTTTAACCCCCTGTCCCCTAAACAAGGCTCAGTGATTTGCACAGGCCTGCTTGACAGTAGCAGCAGAGAAGACTCAGGTGCGCACTGTTACTGTGAAGGAAGAGCTGCATCTCCTGCAGTGACAAAGGGATAAAACAATAAAAAGGCTAAATAAGGGCTTCAAAGTGAAAGAATGAAAGAACAAGGGAATTTAGGGCATCTAAATACACAAAAGGTTATCCAGTCTAATACTTAGCATAACAGATGACAGGATTTTGCCTACAGTTGAATTCAAAGATAGAAATGTATGTAAATCTCATTTTAACAATGTCAAACAGAGACTCCAACACTGTCTCAGATCAGTTTTTCTTGTATTTATTCACCTTCGCCTCACATCTGGATTGAACACCAGTATCCTTTTGTGCTGTCCCCTTGACACACACAATGCTAAGTACAGAGACAAGATCATTTTCCTCTTACTTAATACTCTCTTGTCCATACATCGCAAGGCAACATTAGTCTTTCATGATAAGCCTTGAACACAGAGCTCAGAGAGGTGGTTGTCCATGAAGGTGTCATTCTCCCTTACTGACACAAAAGAAAAAAAAAACATAATGAACTGCCAGAGAACGAAAGGCTATATGCCCTGTTTACTGATGGGTCCACAAACTCGCCAAGGCAAGCGCTATGTGCTTACCATGGTGGAAGCAACCACCGGATGGCTGGAAACATACCCTGTGCCCCATGCAACTGCCTGGAACACTACCCTGGGCCTTGAAAAGCAAGTCTTACGGCGTCATGCCCAGTACATAAACTGGAGTTGGCCGGGGGCCAGAAATCGCTGCTTGGGGACGGGCTGTCAATCGCCGGGTGGTGAGCAATTGCTGTATTGGGCATCACTTGTTCTTGTACATTCCTTTGTCAGTATTATCATTGTTGTTTCTTTCTCTCTTTCCGTCCTATTAAACTGTGTTTATCTCAACCCACGAGGGTTTTTTTATAATTCTCTCCCCTGTCCCACTGCAGGAGGGGGAGTGAGCGAGCGGCTGTGTGGAGCTTAGTTGCCGGCTGGGGCTAAATCACGACAGTCCTTTTTGGCGCCCAACATGGCCCAATGATGGCCTGGAAAGACGGAGAGAGACCAAC
>NW_010527985.1:0-10391 GCF_000687285.1 Phaethon lepturus
TCCCTGCCCTTATCTCAACCCATGAGCCTTTGTTTCTGTTCTCTCTCCCCTGCTCAGCTGAGGAAGGCATTGACAGAGCGGCTGGGTGGGCACTGGCCGTCCAGCCAGGGTCAGCCCACTGCAGTTTGGTGTCGTCCCCCCCGCCTCTCAACACCAGCCAGGACGGGTTAGTCTGATGCAGGGTGGGAATCACTGTGCTGCTGCACTGCCATTCCTGTTCATTTTATCCTCACTGGATTAGATTGATTTTAAAAGGAAGGAATATCTTTTTCCATGTGATTAAACCCCCTTTGGCTTTTTTGTTGAGAACTGGTCTATGAGAATAAAGAAAATTTGAGATGATTTAAGTATGTTCTTTTCCTGCTGTAAGAGGTGCGATTTCTTTGGTTTTGTCTTATTAATGTAGATCAGAACTGTCAGCATGTAAGTACATAGTCTCAGGTGGAGTAATGATTGGTTAGCTAACTGCAAGTGTTACAAAAGTATAAAATCAGTCTGTCCTTCCTTATGATAATGTAGATGAGGAATAGCTTTTTATGTATTTGAACACGACTGTTTTGAAACTTGAGCAAGTTTGAGTTCTGATTTTTCCAAAATCTGGTAATATATAACAGTGTCTCATGAATTTGAGAATGTTCTTGAGGAGAACTGAAAAATTTGAGAAATTTCACCAGTTTTCAGGGTGTGAAGGAAAAACGTTAACATAGAACAACCCAACTGGCACGTAAAACAGTCTTGTCTGCCTCTTCTCTCCCTGCCCTGCTGCCAGTTGTGTAATGTGTATTTTGTGGAAGTTCTTTTACCATTACGGCACAGATGCTGTTAACTTGTTTGACTAAAAGACTCCAGCAGAAGATTATTGAGGGAGCTGAAACACATTTTTGAAGCTGCGAAGTGCCGTATTTGTCATGTGAATTTTGTAGTCTGCTTCAGGGTGGTTGACTGCTGCCTGTTGCTGCTGCGCAGACCACGCTGATGAGAACCCTGCCCAGCTGCTTCATCTCCTCTTTCTTCTCTCTCAAGTTTAGCCTGACTCGATGAGACATCGGTATACAGAAAAAGCAAAATCTGTGGTGGGCCACATGAAGTAAGAGAGTCTGACTATCTTTAAATGTGGTCAGAACTAGTTTGCAGATGCTCCTCCTAGGAGTAATTGTGTAACTACTCTGCGAGAGAGGATAGTGTCTTTGATGCACTGGTACCACGAGGTCTGCGTTATCCCAGAGAAATGTTGCTGTAATGGCGCCTCACAAATTGAAATCCTGTGTTTGTAGCAAGGGCTTTATCCAGTAGTTGCTTTGAAAATCAGAACCAGTTCATAGTCAGGTGCTGGAAGCAGGTGAAAGAAGTTGCACTTGGTTGCTGTTCCTTTGTTACCTGCTTTAGGAGAGAGAGGACAGCTGTGTTTGGTGTTTATTAAAGGTTTTCTTCAAGTTCAGTTGTAAATGTGTTGAGCTTAAGGCTACACCTTAAAGAGGAGTAGGGGAGCGTGCTGCAGGTAATTCCTTATCTGAAGGAAAGGGAAGAAGCTGTCATAGCTAGGTATGGGCTGTGGACTTGCTGTCCATCAGGAAATCAGGCGATACGCTTCACATCAGTGCTGTATCTCCATGTACTGTACCCTTGTGATCGGCACTGCTGAAAGGAGCAGTACCGCTGTGCGACTACCAGTGTGTTTTCACGGTTTCAAAAAGTTAGTATTCAGGGTTTCTATTGCTCTGTTTTGTTTCTGTAACACAAATCTGGGAGGAAGGAGGGAAGTAATTAATCGTTCTGCAAGCAATGTCATGAATAATTCTTGTAATATTTTTGTAATTAGCATTGAAGTACTGTGTGGATCTTTTTGATGGTCTAAAAAATTTGAGTTTGCAGCCTTTTTCCTCTTCAGAGCAGTATATCTTCGTCCTTGATGCGACTGCCTTTTTATTAATTTTGTGGGACCTCTTAGAAATCATTACCTCTGTCAAATTTGCTTAAAATTTGCAAATATAGACTTGGGAGTCTCTGCAAGTTGGGACTGTGTGTGCAAATATGTCTGTATATATGTGTATGCGTACAAAACTTGCCTTGTATTGCCATTTCTAGCTGCTTTTAAGTAAATGCGTGTCACTGACATTTCGTGGGAAGAAGGATTTTGGACTTGATTGCTCTTTGCATCTCTGACCTGCACATAGTTGTCACTGCTCAGCTAAATTATAATTTGAACATAGCTTTTTTGGGGTTCTTTTTTAGCTTTGGCCTCTCGGGGGGTTTAGATGTTTTAGCAGCTTGTAGAATGAGTTAACAAAACTCACTCTGTTTTTCTGCGCAGCTTTGTAATAGCTGGCTGTGCTTGCTTGAACTGAACTAATTGGGGTGTGATTAAATTGATTTATTTCTGAAGAGAACAGAAATCTAAGTACCTCATTAATGAACTGCAGAAGGTCATTTAACTTGGTTCTTTTCCTTCCTTTTGCACATCTTCCTGTTTAAACTGGAAGCTTTGCAGGACTTGCAGTAAAGTACATTTGGGCAGCACCATATTCAGTGATATCCAAACTTTTGAGACCCTCAGGCACAGTGCGATGTAAGTAGTACTTGAGCATGATGTTCTGAGTTCATCTTGTCCCTCCCTGCCCCTCTCCCGGGTTTAGAAAGTAATTTGATAAAGGAAAAGAACTTTGAAAGCTATTTTATTCTAGAATTAATAATGTAAGAAGTGCTAGAATTTGATCCAATATTTATAGATTTCTGCTGTGCAGGAGTTAGAACAGCCTCATGAGGACAGTTTAAAATTCACATTTTTAATAATCTCTTAAAGCTGAAAGAACTGTGGAGTCCTCAAGAAGAGTTTTTGAAAAGAATTCAATTAGGAGTTCTGCATGTTGCTGTACTGTCCAGTTCTACTTTCTGTTGTTGCTGGAAATGCTTGTCTTCTGCCTCAGACTTTTGCTATTTATTCCTGTAATATAACCTCAGAGAAGGTAATTGTGTTATAGAACAGGTGAGACTCAGCTGAGAACCTTTGCACTTATCAAAACCTATCTGCCCTGCCTTTTAATCCATGTCACCTGTGGATTTCTCTTGCTCAGCCTTCTACTTGATGGCAATTACAGGTTTTATCTAGCTGCTGTGTTAATTTGATTGATTACAGATGCCAGGCACTTCTGTTGTATTGCTGATGTGTTGATACCACTGTAGTCTAAAAGTGAGAAAATTCTAGTATACCTTAATTGTAATTGTTTCTTGAAATATTTTAGGTGTGTTTTTTTAATATGAGCTGGTACGTACTCGCTAAACGTCTTGAGGAGAACTTGTGTAGAAAGGCTGCAGATGTATTGATCAGTCCATTTTCAGCTGAAGCATGGATTTGTCTTTGCATAGATCTGTTTTTTTTGGTCAAGGATTGGCTACCTCGACAGTCCTCACCCAATCCCCAAACTGGTGCTTGGGAGATAATGATGTTCTCGCAATTGTGATGTGCTAAGAATTTTCCACGCAGCTCTCTGATACACTGTGTTTTAGGGATAGAAACCTATGTTTGCCTATGAAGTTATTGTAAAGTATAGTCCACCTACATTCTGTCCAGGGCTGAAATTTCTGTATTAATGAACTTAGGTCTGTGAAAGCTGCTTGAGAAGGAGGAGTGCTGGGTCAGAAGACAGTAGAGGGCCTGCCCTTGGGACTTCAACTTTCCGAAGCTCACCTGAAAGCCCTAAGCAGGTGTGGAGAGTTGTCTTACCACACTTGAATCCACAGTGTCCTTTGGGGACATCTGTATCTGGGGAGTTGCTGACTGAATTGAGCTTGTGTTGAGCCTGGGTTGTACAGTTCCAGAACTGATACTCCTATCTATGGGTTTGGAAAGGAAAAGAAAATCCCATGTCCAGAAGAACCCCTCAGTTAGTTGAGAGAGGCTAGTTTGTGCTAGCTAGGGTGATCACTGAAACACTTGAGAAATGGCTGAATCACAGCAAAAGATTCCCTAGGACATACTCATCTTGGTGTCAGCCATGCTTCATGAATACACTTTGTTTCTCTTGACCCTGGCAGCGCAGACTGTTGGTCCATGCTGGTTCTGGTGTCCTTACATGACTTACATCTTGGCTGTGTTACAGAGACAAGATATATCGGGTACGGTAACAACAGTGCTAACGCTAGTCAAGCTCTAAGGATATGGGCAGCAAACTTCTTAAGGACTATTTTTGGTAATTTTTAAGTAGAGAATGCTTGAACATAAATAGACTTCCCCATCCACTAATGAAAGGATTGGGGTTTAATTTGACTTAGCGTGTTTTCTGGTTATGCTAAATTACTTTGATGTGGCCCTTGTGGTTATGTATTGAATTTTTTTGCAGCATATTGGCTCCTCTAACTTAAAGCCTGTGTGGACCAACGTTGTAGCAGATTTTGTTGGTAAAATCTCTGTATGTGTAAGCAAATGGACAAGAAGAAAGGTTTTTGATTTATTAAACTGCATGTTAGTCTAGTAAATATTGACTAAATGTAGTTTGGGGCAGGGGTAAGGCTTTTGAATGAAGAGACTAATTTTAGCCTAAAGGGAAACTGTAAATGTAGGATCTAGCTGTGTTTAAACTAAGTCTCCAATGGGATACAGGTAGGACTACCTGCTACTCAGGATTTATTATAAATTACCACTGTGCTTAAAGCTTGCCATGCATTGAGTTCCCAACAGTGCCAGCATTGATGATTTTTTTTTTATGGAAGATTTTTCCATGAGGATGAGGTAAACTTTAGATTTCCAAAATTTTTACACAAAATAGCTTCAAATTTCTACCTGTTTCTGTGTAAGAGTTTAGCCTGCTGTCTTTCTCCAAGCTTTATGCTGTTTCTCTGGAAGCCCCTCTCAGTGTTTGTTGTAGTTTGTGTTTGGCAGTACTAGGGATTCTTATTAGGACCTGATGCTTTTTAATCTCCATGTCGGAAAGGTCCGAGGGACTGCCTCCTCAAACAGTAGCGTTTCATCGAACGTGTGTGTCGGGATCAGCAGGGAGCCCTTTCTCCTTTAAAGGTGTGTTTTGTAAAACCTCGAGCAACAGCGGTACCGTCCTCTGAGCTGTGCCAAAGGCAGATGTATTCGGTTGCTTTGAACTGCTTATTTACGGTGTAATTCACAGACTAAAATGTCCAGAAGTGATGCAGCTTTTTTCAAGGATCTGTCCCGCGATTCTCCTTGAAATAATGGCTTTCCTTCAGATTATATATAAACAGTACTTACTCATAAGTACTATTTCTAATCACCCTTATTTTGTATGGAAGTGCAGACAGCTGCCTGAATGAAGAACAAGAATTATTTGCCTTTAGCTGTCTTTAAGAATTCACCACCCTCCTTGCTGTCTGAGTTCGGTTTGCCTGGGACTAACAGAGAAGAATTGGTTCATCCTTTATTATTGCCAGGTGCATGATGTACAAAGAGGTCCAAGCTTGCACCTTGCTCTTGTGGGTGCTGCTAAGGCGAAGAAAACCTTGGCTTGGAGTGGTGATGGAGTAGTCGCTGAGTGAGGGAATGGATAACACATCTAGAAGGACAGTGAGAGTAATCTGTCACTTCACAGCTTTAGGGATTATTTAGTGTGTTTAAACTGGTATTTATTTAAATATGTGAGTTGAGTAATAAAGTTAATACTGTTGTTGCCCAGCCGTGAGTACTGGAACTCTATCATTATTTAAATTTGATCCACTCTTCACAAAAAGGCCTTCTTTGTCTAGGAAAATAAAATCAAATACTCTGAACGCCCCTTTTGAAGAAGAAAAAAAAAAAAGGACTTTTATATATCACTTTGTAACGGTTGCATGGGTCATGACTAACATGCAGCATTTCCTGCATTCCTTGAAGCTTCAAGTGTCTTTTCCAAAATCAGTATATGGACGTTGACAAAATGCCGCTGCTTGCAATAATGCAAAAATTGGGGGCTATGTCAGTGTGTGTGAACTTCATGGCAAAATGAAGTGTGTCAGGTTTGAAAATTCCCCAAAAGTATGCAGATGTGGTGCTTTTCTCGTATTTCAGGATAGAAGTTCGTAGTGTTCAAATTCTACTGATAACTATTGACCTAAGAAGAAATTAGGTCAGGTCTTTCAATAACAGTGGCCTCGTTAAGATTGCATGATGAACAAAACAGCTGAAATCCAGGATTATCCGGGAGATGTTTTTTATCTAAGCAAAGTGTTCTTACAAAGAGATGAATTAGGCTAAACTGATGAGATTTCTGTATTTTATTTCATAGTTTGGTGCTTAGAATTGTTGAAACAATTTTTTTTTATGATCTGCTAATTTGCAAATGGATTTTTTCACTTTCAAGCCATTTGCAGATTTAATAACCTCAGTACTTTCAGTTTTGCTGTTATGGCAATATAAAAATACAGAGAGAGGGTAGTGTGAATGTACATAAACACTGTCTGTGGCTTGCCATATCCCTCTCTAATGAGTCACTATTTAAACTTTAATGCAAGTTTTGTAATTCATAACTGTTTTAGTGGAATGGATAATCTATCCATGGAGGATGACTGCTAAAGCTTATATACAGAGGGTCTGTTACTGCTTCATCTGTTGTTTTTGAGGATGATGGAGCACAGTGCCCGAGCCGATAGAATAGCATTGTTGCTGTCTTTGTTCGTCGCTTTGAATTCTGAAATCTCCAAGACTTGGAAACAACTTGCATGATAAAGGTTTTGGATACGTTTTTGAGGCTAGCTTGAAGATGATAATATTTGCTATGATTTCAATTTATTGAATTGTTACAGTAAAAATGTTTATCTTGTAATGCGTTTCTTTAAATGAAAGGAGGGGACCCCCCCAACCCTGATGTTCAGAACTCTTCCATCAAGGTCGTAAAGACTCTTGTCCTTTCTTAGCAGTCTTGTGTATGGACATTCAAAGGGAGAGGAAAAAAAGCCAGCATCGTAGCAGGAGGGATTCTGGTTTATCTGGCTTGTTGCTATGCTTTTGTACTATCGAACTGTATTAATTATTGACAAAACTAGCCTAATCCAAAGTCACTGCAGTCTGAGGGATTAATCTACCCCATAGCCCGGTGTGAGAAGAAAAAAAGATCAATTATTTCTGTATATGTGAACCGTATTTTTGAAGCCAGAAACATTGCGTTCCGTACTGTTTTACGTAAAATAGATCAGGGTGGTAGGCTAAGCGTATGATGGAGTGTGGTCTTCGTACCGACATTCAGCTACAAATACAGGTTTTCTTTTAAATGAAAACTCTCATTTGGGAAGTGGTGGTAATGTAGAACTGGTAGGTGCTTTAGGGAAGAGAGCTGTGGGTGGCTGTTTGCAGATGCCCAGACAGGTTCTTTCTGAGGTACTCTCTCTCGGAGGGCAAAGAACTGGCCGGGAAGGAGTAGTGGTGCTTAGGAGGTACAGCAGGTTGGACAGGAAGGAATTGGTTAGGGATGAAGATCTGATGCACTATTAATAATGAGAAGTTTCTGTCAGGAGATTAATGGCTCTTGGAAACTGCTGCTCCCTGTCTTCATCATTGGGGTTGTGCTGTTCTATGTTCCTGCTTTAGAGTTGGTGATGCATTTCTTAATTGTGGGCTCTTCGTACCCAGTCTTCCTCCCTGGTTACGTTTTTTCCCTTGTTCCATCCTGTTTCCTAGCACTGTCCTAGCCACTTTCCTCTGGCCTCATTTCTTTCTCTTCACTCAGCACCTTTCTGGACTTCCAAACCCTAAGACGCATTTCACAACAGCATGTTCCACCTTGTTTTCAGAAGCTCCCAAATCCAGGTTATGAGGTATATCTTGCAGGAGTGTGCTTAAAGCAGAGCTTGAAAGCCACTCATAATTTTAATGCCTTCCTGTAATACCTGTTATACATAATAGATCCAGTTTCTACTAATAAGTGGTTTGAAGGGTACCAGCTTTCTTGGGATAAGCTCATTGATCTCTTCTCTCAGCCCTGTGAATTTTGGCATTGTAGAACTCTCTCATGTTCCGAAACCACCCGTGACACCTACATACCTGAAGTATCATTCTGCAGAGTTAGTAATGTTGGCTTATAGTTTCTTTGCCCGTCTTTAACTTCTTGGTGTCCTGGAGGACTTTATAAATATCACTTCCTCCAGAAAAGCTGCTGCCATGAAGCAAAAGCCATCAATAAATTATTGATATGCTGTTCATTTTTGATGTTTAGGAATTGATGCAACTTCACTTAAAAATTCTTTTCCGTGGCTGAAGTAGAGTAAAATTGCTAGAATTAAAGCTGCGTACTAAGTTACATTTTAATTTTTGGCAAATCATTTTGCATCTTAAAATGAGTGGTGTAAAAAGCAATTAGAAGTTGTATAAAAACTCTCACTGTAATGTTAAATACTGTAGGCAGGTCCTATTTAAAAGGATTCATGGTGTGTACTTTGTTACCGTAGGCTGTTTTTTTAGACAGTCACTTATATAAAGTGCAATTTTGTAATGTTTATAAGATACAATTTGTGATACTTTAATACATTTATGAAGCAGTATCTTCAATCTAGGTAATTTTAAGTTGTAAGATGCTGGTTTCATTAAAGAACAAAACCCACAAGCCGAACACCTTAACCCCTCTAAATCCCCCAAGCCTGTGGTGTTGATTGCTTCTATCACTTTTATGTCACGTTATTTTTCAAGAATGTTTTTTTTTTGTAATTTGAAGAAAGTGTGAAATTATATTTTCTCTCACTTTAGCAATTATCCAAGAGGCAAAGGCCTCTCATAGATGTATACAAATAGGTTAATTCTGTAATACTGTTAGTCTCCACCTTGTCTTTGTGTGTGTGTATGTTGTTTTTAATCTTGTACGATGCTTCTGGACTTGTTATGGAAAACAAGCACTTTTCTTCAGGTCACAGGTTTAGTTCATGAAAATGTCCAACTTTATTCCACAGATGCTTTATTTCAAGCACTGAAACACCACGAAGAACACACTGTGAAGGTAGATGGGGGATTTATGTCTTCGAAAAGATGGTAAGGATGCTTAAAAGCATCCATCCTTTTGCAAGGACAGCGAAGGAGGAGAAGCAGTATTAGCCATGCTTATGGGAAAGAGTAACGAAGGGTTAGGGTTTCCTGGCTGTTTACTAAATGAGCACTTTGACATCTCAATATCACTTTTATTTTTCAGTGTTACTATGACTTGGCATGTTATTTGCTTTTTAAATTATACAAAAGAAAATAGTGTCCGTATTTAATTGCTTGATGGTCCTAAAAGGCAGTTGCTGTGATTTGAAAGCATTTGTCCTGTTAGTTTACCTTCAGGTTGTTTGCCTTGGGCATAACGTGTAATTCACTGTAGCTTTTCTGAACCTATTTCCTTAGTGATTGAGTGGCAGAAAATATGGTCCAAGGGGGTATCAGTGTTGTGCATACACACGTTGGGGCACATAATAGAAAATAATCTCTTTTACATAAAACTTTGCTGTATTTCTTCTACCATGTAGAATGCAGTGTAAACCAGTATCAGTATTTTGAGATGGGTATATTCAGCTGCTGTAGAATTGTTGGTGCAGAAACATACAGTTACGTGGTGCAGAAAAATACAGTTAATTGTTTTCTTCTGTTGTGGTGTTGCATAGCGAAATGTGCCAGCTTGTGGAACAGGGTAGTCACGGGCTGTGCTGGTGGTGAGGAGCTTCAGAAGGACCTCACAGCATCGAGTGAGGGGAAGGCAGCAGGTGCTATCATGTCACTTCAGCATATGTAAAGCTTTGAGGGGAGAAATAATCCCGCCACGATGCGCTGGCAGTTACAGCTCATGGGGTCACGGTTGACAGTTCTCTCATGTCATTAGCTCAGTACGCGGTGGCAGCCAGACGCGTCGATGGAGTGTAGTACCCCATTCAGTAGGGAGAGAGGATTGGGAACATTGTTCACTGCTGTATAAAACACTGGTGGTGTGAGCAGCTCCAGTCTCTCTTTCTGCGCCTCAGGAAATACGTAGTGAAGTTAGAGAAGGTTAAAAGCTGTGAGCCTTTCATCTGGAGCAGAAAAGGCTGAGGCTGGAGAAGAGCCTGGGGTTTGCCAACCCAGGAAGGCAGTGGGTGAGCTGACTGCACAATACTCTTCACCAAACCCTGAAGTATGACAACTATGAGTTACTTGGTGAAACCATTAGCTTAGCTAAAAACAGATTAAAGAGAGAACCCCATTACACAGTGGGGGTTGAACTTCTGGAACTTGCTGCCACGGGGGGCTAAAGGCAGACAGCAAATGCAGAAAGGGGTTAGGAGTGTTGATGAACGACAGGTTGGTAATGGGATAGCAAAGGTCTAAGCAGCGATTTACCCCCTGCAATTCCTCTATAATGGTTGTAGATACTGCAGGAGTATAAGGCAAATGGATTATAGAGAATGGCCAGGCTTGAGTGTTTTCACTTAAGGGGGGGGGGGGGGGGGGGGGGGGC
>NW_010527985.1:10422-27566 GCF_000687285.1 Phaethon lepturus
GAAAGGATGCCAGAAACTGGACTGTAGATCTCTCACCCAGTGTGGTATTATGTATGTTCTCTTAACTGAAGTGGGGACAACTCTAGGAAATGCATCTTTCTTAAACAAAAACGAAGTCCTTGTGTACTTCTCTGCTTCTACACCTCTCCAGTCACAAGGTTTTGTTTTTTGCAAATCCTGGAGCTGTTGTGGCACACTGTGCAGGTTCTCTGCTGCAAGGAGTATTTTCTTTTTTATTAGTATGCTGCTGTGCCGCATCAGCCAGAAGAGTGTCACGCCTTCATTTGCGTGGCTAGAAATGTGAACTGTTGATATGCTACTGGGTTTACAATCATTTTACATTCAGTAGCTGTTAATCAACAGTTACAGGATTTATATATGACTGCTTCAGCGGGGGTTGGACTAGATGACCTTTAAAGGTCCCTTCCAACACAAACTATTCTATGATTCCATGCTTCCTAAAAAAATTCAAACAAGTGCATCTCTCTGCAGTGCAGGCTGTTCTGAGATGGCAAGTACATCTTTGAGAATCTTCTAGGTTTGATCAGAAGAGTCAAAGTGATGGGGATCTTGCAACACTTGTTGGTCATCCCAGCAAGTGGTTAATTACTTAAGAACATGGTGTCTCCAATTAAAGTTTTTGGGCAGAGGCAACACAAGGAATTGAAATACATGCTAATGTTTTTATGGCATTGTTCTGTGCAAATAATAACTGCTTTTGAGTTGCCTTCTGATTTCATCCATAAAAATTAGGCCGTATGAGGTCTTCTGGAGGGACTTTATAAATTGCTTGCTTTTGCAGGTTTCTGTTGTAGTCATCTTCTCAGTCTGCAAGCTTGGCCTGTGCTGTAGGAGATGGATCTGAACGTAGATTTCTAATAAGTTCTTACCTGTATCACTGGCAGAATCCATAGCGCATGTTAAATTTGTGTGATGCTCTGACTGTAGAGGGAGTTACGGCATACGCTTTCCCATTTGTACTGGCAGCACTGGAGTACGTGGCACTTGGGACATGGGTTAGTGGTGGACTTGGCAGTGTTAGGCTTATGATTGGTCTCGATCTTAAACGCCTCTTCCAACCTAAATGATTCTGTGATTGCTCAGGATTTGAGTTTTCTTGAGCATTAGCTGAATAATGTCAGTGTTCCCAAAGGTAATGTTATAGGGGAGACCTGGGGTGTGTTTGCCACGTTTTTCAGTAAAAATTTTGAAACCTGTGTTTGTCTTAATTGCAAATAAACCTTTTACTTTGTGCCTTTCTTGAGGTGTGTAAAGTCACCAAAGTCTCTCACTGCCATATGGATTGGAGATCACTTCTGCCTGTAAGGAGTGAAAATTGATTAGCAAAAGCTATAAAACAAGTAAGGTTATCAATTGAAGCGAGCGTAAACGCAGGCAGCGGAATACCTGATCGCCTCTCTTGCCAGCAGATTGCATATTTCCTTAGGCTGAAGTGCCTGTCTAACATTTTTCTGAGGAGAGGGGAAGGTGTGGCAGTTGTGTTGAATGCGTATCACATGAGATTGACATTGGGTAGGTCTGAAATGATGCTGTTTCATCTGAACCTTTCAGGCTTGAAGCACTACTTAGTATACACTGTCGTTAAAAGCATGAGATAAATGTCAAGTGATTGGTAGTAATGATATGGTGGATTTGAAATGGAGCTTCTAAGTCTAGACTAGGATGAAAAGAAACTTGTTTTCTGGAAATACCTTGTGTTTATTGTGCTACATACACAAATGCTTTGGAAAGTAACTGAATGATGGGCAGTGCATTACTGCTTGCAACACACTGCAGCTGTAAAGCTCATGTTTTACAGGGGAGAAAATGTGAGCCTGAATGCTGGAATTAGCCGTTGTCTACCTTTATTGAAATTCTACTGCTTTGATGTTTGTGCAGCCTCCTTTTCAGGAAAACCAAATGACGTACTTGTTTTGAAGTAATGTTATAAGAACTAGTCTGAAGGTGTGCCAAGGGGAAGTTTAGATTGGATATTAGGAAAAATTTCTTTACTGCAAGAGTGGTCAAGCATTGGAACAGGCTGCCCAGAGAGGTGATGGAGTCACCATCCCTGGAGGCATTCAAAGAAAGTGTAGACGTGGCACTTTGGGACATGGTTTAGGGGGCATGGTGGTGTTGGGTTGGCAGTTGGACTTGATGACCTTAAAGGTCTTGTCCAACCTTTATAATTCTAACTGTGATTAAGGCTTGGGTCGTGTCAGATATGGTCCTGTATACGAACACATTGTATCTCTGCCAAAGAGCTTATAGTTAACTTTTAAATAGTTAAATATGGGAAGTATAGGCCATGTGAAAGGCACTGATGTTGTAGAGTCTTAGCGTAGGCTAAACCCCAAAATCTTGTTCTCTTATATTTGGAAGAATGCCGATGTTTTTGCGGGGTAACTAAACATCTGGCTGTTCTGTCTTTGCTGCTTCATGGTTATTGCATTTGTTGCTTTTATTTAAATTTTCCCTGAAGATGCAAATCAAAACAAAAAACCCACAACCTTCGAACCATTTCTGTGCTGTGGAGCGCTGCTCTGGAAGAGCTAGTTGTTATGCTTTTGTGAATGCTTTTTTTTCAGGAACAAAAGAATGGAAAAGTCTGAATAGAGTGAGAGAAAGTTGGAGCTGTACACGATGGCACTGTACCTCTGAGAGAAGAGAAGGACTCATGGGATCGGAAGTGTACTTCCGATATCAAACCCTTATATTCTGGTGTGGGATGGTATTTATTCCAGTCCACGAACAAAGCAATGTACCGAAGTGGTTCAGCTGGTAAAAAAGGAGTTCTAAGTTAAATGCATTTTAAGGTTTGGTTTGGGGGATCTAAGGCAAGCACATCTTTCAGGTCCACCTTTAGCTGAGTTTAGAGAACAGTTTTTCTCCTGGGGAAGGAAAGCTTGGCTTTGGAAACAACTGAAAATATGTGACTTCCAGCAATGTCTTTCTAGTTGATACTGGATTAATTTATCAACTTGCAGCATTGCAAAGGTACTTCATTTTGCAAAATGCTCAACCTTTAAGAATACTTACTTCCTGAATGTGCTAAACTAACACCGTTTGCATTACTGACCCCCATCTTACTGGATTGCTTGCTTGTTTAAGAACACTTGCACGTGTGGTCTATTTTTATTTTTGTTGCAGTTGGTTAAATAATAGTGTCATCTTTTTCGATTTTTTTTTTTTTTTTTTTTTTAAAGGCAAAATGGCATCCTGGGGAAATGAGCAGCTCAGTAGCCTTCAGTTTGCATCCAGGAGTTAAGAAATAGCTTTCCTTTCAGTGTGTTGTGGCACTGTTAATCCAGGTCTGGCAGTTCTCTTTTGTATACAGTTAAAATCCCATTACAGTTCTGTGGAGGATGGAAGTAAAGTATCCAAAATACCATCATTGAAACTCCTACCACCAAAAGGTTACTGCTGACATATCTCCCAGTCTGAGTGTTCTTTCATTTTTTGAAATTGCACAGCTTAACCCTGTTTTATAAAATACTATTTAAATTACAGAAACCTGTTGAACTTGCTAGATATCATTATGAATGTTTGCCGCTTCAAATAGAAAACTCTTTTAAGCTTTATCTTTTCTTCAAGAATATTGTCTTACTGTAGGTCTTCTTACTGTAGTTATTACCTGTTTATGCTTTAATGTCAGTCTTTTTCCCATAGCTTTAAAAAAAAACAAGCAAAAAAACAAAATAAAAAAAAAAACCCAACAACGAGCCAAACCCAGTTATTTGGTGTGGGATCATCTCATAATTTCCTCTGGTCTTTTTTCACCTG
Source organism: Phaethon lepturus (assembly GCF_000687285.1). Lineage (NCBI taxonomy): Eukaryota > Metazoa > Chordata > Aves > Phaethontiformes > Phaethontidae > Phaethon > Phaethon lepturus. Next base: position 14,206 of record NW_010527985.1, read on the forward strand.
TTAGTGGTCTGCTGTTTTTTTAGAGTGTAAAAATCCATTTGAAAAGCTAGTTGGTGCCTTTTTGGATAGTTATTACAGTTGCTAATATATGGATTCTTGAAAGAAGAAAGTAGGCTTCCTTAGTTTTGATGTGTTTGGCATATTTTTCTGAGCCACCATCTCTTACCTCTTGTCTTTGACAATTGAAGCCAGCCTAAGGCAGTTGCGGTGTTCCAGCTGTTGCTCGTGCTGCATACCATCAAATCTGGCCCAGTCAATCTGTACTGTGAAAATGTGACAAAAGAGGAACTGATAAATTAGCCGGGTAAAGCATATGAAGTGGAAAATCTAATACAAGCAAAAATGGACATTTGAGGTTGGTAGCTGCAGGAAGGTAACCATGTCAACAGTGAAGAGGTATTCTGCCTCTCTTAATAGCCTCTTTTATTTCTGCTCCCACCTTGGAGAAAAAGGAGATTATCGTCCAACATTAGGAAGGGAAGGCTGATTTTTAAAGAGCTTAAAGTAGTAGCCTTTTCTAATAGCAATTGGGATGCATCTCATGAGTTTATGTTATATCTTAATGGCTCTGGTACATGCTGAGATGACTCTCAGCCTAGAAGAATGGGGGAGAGCAAAAATTGGTTGTAAAATGAAATGGTTTTGTGGAGACCTCGATTTCATACGGCAAACTTTGCTCTTAGCACCTTTACTCTCTGAATTCATCCTCTTCACGTTGTGGACCTTATTTTGTTTCCTTTCTCAGAGATGGTGTACTGCTCTGAACTGTGTCAGTGGACTGTATGGTGGACTGTAACATTGTTAGAGCATGTGGTTTTGGGTTTCTTCTCAAGTTTTCTAAAAAGCTGAGTAAGTTGGTTTTAATTTTGATTACCGCCTGCAGGTTGAGACAGACCGGAATTTGGTAAACTACTTAAATATTTTGTCTTGTTTTGACCCTATCACCTCTATCTTTGTCATCTTAGTCTTGCCTTTCTCAAAAATAGGATTACTTCTGGGAGACCTGCCTGGCAAGAGATGATGAGAGTCACTGCTTGAAGATAGTTGGGTTTTTTGTTGTCTTGAGCATTTTGGCAAGTGCATATCTGTATAACCTCCTTTCCCATACATTTTTCAGCTTATGAGTCCAAAAATATAGTAAGACAACATCAGTCTGGTCAAGGCACAGTATACAGAAATATATACACAAGGTGTCCCTGTGTCTGTACCAGTGAGTTGATTTGTTTTTCGGCTCCACAACTGTGTGTGTGTGTGAAGTCAGTTACACTATTTTTTTGTCCCCCAGAAGAGCTGTTTGCAGAAATAGGAGTGTTTCTCACAAAGGGCACATCCTATTGTGTTGTATTGCTGTATAGTACTTTTGGCTTGTGAAGTGGTTGAAGGGAGCTAGAAAGAGCTTCCTGATTATTTCAGCATCCTTGCGCTGATTCTGTAAATGACTCAAGTTTGAAAAGATTTCTTCATTTTCCATAGATCACTGTCTCTGCAAGAGGGCAAGGTGTTACCGACTTAATAGGAGTACCTAAACTAGCAAAAAGGAGAATAGGAGATGCAGAAGTAAGTCGGACCGTGACAGTGGTGCACTTTCATAGAACAAGACTGAATGTGAGCTGGAACTTTCCTGGCAAGAATTCTGTTGCACACAAAACTTTATATTTTCCTTAGAAGAGGATTCCTCTGACGGATTCCTTTTTTTATTTTTGCCTCCTGGCAGCTCGCCGTTGCTAGAATGGCATTTGTCGTTCACTTGGGAGGTTTGGATCTCTTTGGAGAAAACCCCGAGTTTGTTTCTCCTAATGTTGCTGTGAGAATTGTTGAAATGGCTTTATGTTGCTTAAAATGAGGAGCATAGAAAATCTGGAGACTTGTGTTTTATTTTTGGTGTGCCCTCCTGGGCCCAGTGGGGAATCTCAGCCCTTGGAGGAGTTGGTTTTGTTAGTTTAAAGGGAATTTGCTCTCTGACTGTCAACTGATGTTGTTCTGCTTTGTGCAAGTGACAGAGGGAGATGTCGGCGATGGAGACCTGTGGCACACTAGCAGGAAAAAACCCAACCTCAAAGGCCTGCCCTTCCCCTCGTAGGAAGGGAATGCTTCCCTGTGAGTACCCTGCTCTGTAAATAACTGCAGGCAGCGGCAGAGTATCTAGTAATAGTACATCAGCCGTTCGTGAGCATCTCCTGCGAAATTGCCTACCAGACGCAGCCACTGGATCTAGGACTCGGGGGCTGTTTCTGCTTGAGTAGGAGGTTGAGCCTGGTGAATTTGATTTCCCTTAAGAGCTGCCAGGATTTCAGTAAGTGTAGCTGGGGAGAATGAAAGGGTGAAGGGATTAATCTTTCTTGCATTTCTTTGCTTTTCCAACTAAATATTTTTTTTGCACAACCTCCCCAAAGACAATTGGTGTTAATAAACAGGCCCATGCTTTTTATCCCAGTTGTGAGAATTTCAATTTCTCAGTCTCGTATTTTGTGAGAGAAGCTCTCTGGCTGTACTTGGTCAGAGGATACGTGTTACCACCTTCCCTGCCTACCATTATAAAATTATTAAACATTTGTATTTTACAGGTGACTGGCTAAAAAGAAATGCTAGGGTTTTCTATCCTAAATAGTTATAATGCTATGCAATCATCTAAGTTTTATTGATTTGGAAACACTTTCCCTCGCTTCTCTTCCTACATAACTTATTGTTCATGATCGTATATAATCTTACGAACAGTAAGATTCTTTTTAAGAGAACGGGTTTACTCCCTATTTGATTTCCAAGGCATTGGTTACCCACACAGGTTGTACTAAAGCAATGTTCACTAAAACAATTCAGCTCATGCCTATGAACTCATACGTCTGATTTATTCTAAGGCTTTATCTAAGTATTTTTTTAGCATGGGCAGTTCTTACATTGATAACTGTTTCTTGAGTGTGTAAACGTAGTCATGGCATTGCAAACCTATCTGTAACCTTCTGGTGGGCTGAACTGTATGCGTGTTTTTACCAGTGCCCTTCATTACTTTCCCTGCTGACAAATTTCTTCAGAGGCAGGAAAATCTAATTGTGGTTTCGAAAGTACTAATTTTTTTATTTTTAAAGAACGTGTGCATATATGGGTATGTAGCTTGTTCTGTCGTCTGCCTGAACTAAAGCTCGGATTTTTTCTTTCTTTCTTTTTCCAGTTGTAATGAATGAGTCACTTCTGTTTATAAGGATTTGGTTGTTTACTCTGACAAACCCTTGATAGGAGACACTCGACAAGATCTCAGTAAATCAATTTGTTCAGGATCTATAAGCATCTCATTAGCATTTATTTGCAATGTTCATTCTAAGCTCAGCTGCAGCTGTTTAACACACTGAATCTCTCAAAGATTTCCAGAATTGTAAGCATATGTTTTGAGATTGTGCTTTAAGTGGAGGAATTTTGTGGGCTTTTTCTTCTTTTCATTGCTGCTGTTAACAAAGATCTTTTTGATTTGAACTGCAGGCTCTGTGTCTATAATCTTTCCAGTTTTTGACTGCTGAAAGCTTAGTTGGAAAAAACGTAACTGCTGGAGTGGGATTGAATGAAAAACTTGTTCTTCCCATCATTCTTTTTATTCTCATGGTTGCTGTGAGGACAACACTCATGTTTTAGCTGTAGTTTCTGACATAGTTAAAATAGTTAAAAGGAATAATTTTAACACTTTTACCTTCAACAAATCCCACATGGAGGCGAACGGTGTCATTGTCTTTGGGACTTGCAGCACAAAGCATCCAGAATTTACATGGCGCAGGCTGCAAGTCAAATGATAGTGCTTTATTTCAGATTGACTAATGTGCCTTGTAACACAAAAGGAGGCCAGGACTACCTGCAGCTCCTAGTGATTGATTTTCAATACAAATCTCATAATAGTCTGTCTTAAAGAAGCATAGCAGGAAACCAGTCAGATACCAACATTTCAAAAGGTAACTAATAGTAAGTTATAGTGTCAAGATTGTTACGAGGGTAAGTTATTCCTGGTTTTATTTTCATTTCACAAACTGGACTATAGGGAAATGAGAAAATAAAATAAATAGAAGCTTTTTCAGAGAACGGCTGGGTAATTCAAATACTACACACCACAGACTGGAGCTGAGAATGCTCTGTGCGTGGCAGTTAGTGATCGGCGTGCCTGTATGCATCTTTTGTAATTAAAACTTCACTGTAACTTTTATGAATACCCATTTTTGGGAAAGTACAAGCGTGTATAAAATGGTTCTTTTTTTCCATTCCTGCCACAGCAGATGAAAATGCCTTACTGGCAAGGCCAAGCTGATATTTGACACTTACCTGTAGTATTTCAATTCCCCTGACTTCTTGCAATTCCTGCCACTCTCCGTGGCTCACCTTCATTGAGATAACCCATGTTTACTTTTCTTTTGTATTCACGCCATGGAAAAATTACTGCAAGGCTCCAAAGCTTGTTTCCACTTAAGCAGGGCTTTTGCTTGACCCCCTCCACATTTACCCCTGCTTGGAGGGGGGTTCTTCCCCCACTCAGTTGGCATTTCCTTCTGAGAGGGACCGTGGAGCATCCGCAGCCTGGTTATTGTAAAGCGCTCCCTGCTCCACGGTGTAGCCATGGAAACGGTGGGATGGGATTCCCAGGGCGCTCCATCCCCCTCTCCCGCCATACTGGGCTCAGTAGCCGGGAGCTGGTGGCTGCTGGTGCAGGGCTGGCTGGGCGGAGGGTGCGGGATTGCTCTCGGGAAACCCGGCCTTGTCATTGCAGGCTTCCGAGGAAGGTGGTTTCTTTGACCTCCAGGTACAGGCACAAAATGGAAAAGCGATGCTTCCTACTTCGTGGACTGTGACCGCACTCAGCGGTGCAGCGTGCTGAAAATCTTGTGTTAATCCTTCCGGCTCGCTTTCATATCTTAGAAGCAGTTTTGCTAGGGTTCTTGGAACGAAAACAAAAGAAATTGTGGGACAATAAGCTGTAGTCATTATTTAAGAAGAAGATTTGATGCCCACGTTTGAATGGAGCCATTTAAAAAAATCTGAATTTCATCAGTCAGCCCTAGTGTAGCAGCTCTCTTTTGGGGAGAGCATCAGAACGGAAAGCGTCATCAGATACCTGCGCAAAAAAGGCTGCGCGAATGCAGAAACTAGGGGAGGTTGCCTACTTCTCTAGAAACAGTTTTCAAAAAATCCTTCTTATTTTCTGCAAATGGGGATCACATTCTTTCACTGTAATCGATGTGTGATCTGCTGAAGCCCTCCTACAAGTAGCCTGCAGTCCAACAAGCTGTTTAAATATTTTCTAAATTCCTTTCCTTACATGTGATGGGAAATAGCATAGCTCATTCCAGCTGCAAACTTGGAGGTTTTTGGTGCTGTGGATGTCTTGCTAGAGCTGACCTAGCTTGATCAATAGTTCAGTGAAAAATTGACTGTCTATTTTCATCTTAGAGCAACGATTTGGGGAGACTCACCATCACCACAAAATATTTCTCGTGGAAAAGTCGTGTTTATGGCTTTATAACCAATCATGCTGAAAAAGTGGTCTAATAAGGAACTTGTGATCTAGAGGCATAGTTACAGGGTAGGATCATGAAAGGTGAATTGTTAACATACAGTTTTGGAGCGATGAGGGGAAACATTTATGGCTTCGATTTTGTTAATATTCCTTCTGTAGTGTAATGTGAAACAGTTTGAAACGGGTGCAAAAATCCAAAGTCATACTTCAAAAGATTGAACCGAGGGGATAGCATAGCTATGAAGGCAAAGATGCAATTTGTAAGCATGTGTGGAGTTCTGGAGAGTTTTGAAGGACGAGTGTTCATTTCTTGAACTCAGTGTTTATATAAAATCAAAAAGCACACCATCAACCACCAGGAACAGCCATGTTCAAGCGATCGCTTGTCCATGCTCCAGAGCAGTGACCTCCTTCAACCAAAACACCAGCTTAATTCTTAAAAGCCTTCGCAATACTCAGAGTGCTGTGCCCAGTCGCTGGTGTTCCACTTGCCTCAGCCCTTTGCCATTTGGACCTTTGCGGCAGGCAGCCAGCAAGGTCCCTCTGCCAGCCGGGGGCCTGCCCGGATTCCTGCCTGTCCTCTGGGCTGAGGAAGCCTGAGGGCTTTTTAGATTTTTGTTTTTAATATGTTAGAAAAAATTAACTGTAAGCAGAATTATCTTTCAGATTCACTTTGCAAGTAGTAACGTACCTTCTTTGCAGTGATGAACTCCAGTGCCTCTTCTACTTTGCTGGTTTTACTCTCTTATACCAGTGGTGTTGTCTTTTGTGTATTACATTACCCACTTTTTTGCTAAGTTTAGTTGTTAGCTGTGAAATATGAGAAAGCAGATTTCTTCCAACGCCACACACAAATAACAGAAGGGTGACCAGATATAGCCGCGGTGGTAGGTTGTTAAGGTAAGGCTAGGAATTTTTTTATCCTGACACTGATATCACAAAGATGAAATGACAAGCAGGTGGCTGAAAATGCAGCTTGTTTGATTTTGAATTTAATTTAAATTTAAACTGTGAATTAGTATAGTGAAGGCTGGTAGTATACTCTAATTGTAGATTGAAATAATTTCCTTTTTCTTAAGCCCCTTTCACTATACTGAAAAATCTGTCTTCGTTTAGTAGCTCCACCTCATTCTTTCAAGGTTACCTGTAAGCTGGAAGGAGGAGCTGATTTGATAAGGGGGGAATCTGGAGTGAATGAAATACAGACCTTTTTTTCGTGTGGTTACTGAAGGTGAGGGAGGGCCTGTGGCGGTTCTTAACAATCCTTGGCAAGCTGCAGCTTAACCTTGGGTTCTGTGGGGGAAAGAGCTCCTATTCCCATCTGATCACTTAATGAAGACTCAATTATATTGTTGGCATAGCATTTAGAGAATGATCTATGAGTTGCATTCAAAATTAATGGTATTTAATTTAATCGATGAGAGATTGCAGGCACCTTAGTCTAATAATAAGTTTTGACCGTGTTAATACTAATTTTTTTTCCCTATGAACTAAAAGCAAGTTATGCAAACTTAATGAGCTGTTCTTGTAATGGTCTCCTCAGCTTGCTGTTTGGACGTGAACTTTGCATGCGATACGCTGTTTTTGGCTTGGTGGGGTGGTTTTCAGCCACCAGCCCTTCAGGCATTCGTTTTTGGTGCGGAACGAACTTGTGACGGTGAGCGCTGTGTGCTGCAGACCTGGGAAGTGGCGCTTCTGGCTTCCCAGCCGTTACGCTTACCTGGAGTCAAGTGGTAAACCTTCAGATTAACTGGGGTTTTCTAGCTTGTTTGTGTGTTCGGCTTTACCCGTGCTCATTTCTTGGTGAAAAATGGAATCTGATCTGTGCAAACAACACTGAACTGCTCACCGAAAGATGCTGTGTCCTTCCAGTATCATCATTGCCCCTTTGGTTTTGTTGTGCTTTGTGGTTGTGAGACCTTGCTTTGCCTCGCTTTTTTTTTCCCCACTCCCTTGCTCCCATTAGGCAGTGTCCTTTTAGGTTTTTTTGGTCTTTTTCCATCATGCAATCCTGCAGCATAGCCCCAGATTTTCAACAATCTCTGGATAATTATAGTTCCCAAGGAGAGCTCTCTGATGAAATACATGCTGGTAAAAATAGTTCACTGAGGTTACCAGTTTAAAATAGGTAGTGCTAGTATCCGGGATTACCTTTTTTTCTGTATATTTAAACAGTTGAACTGGTGAGATGAAGGCCAAGTTCGTCTCCCCAAATTGCATGGGACTGAAAATACGCAAGAAGCGATCCCTTGTGTAAGAGATGGCCTCGGCCGGCACGTCACCTGCTTCAGTGAGCATCTTCATGAAGAGCACTCGGACCGTTTTAGCAGTAAAATTAATTTGAGTATTGAGGTTGATCTGTTCTTAGCTAAGTCTCAAATGATCTGTTGTATCAAAAACCATGGGTTTGTCTGCCCCATTGATAGTTCTAGCTTAATTTTTGCTTTAGAAATCATTACATACGTAATGATTTGTCCAGCTGTGCCGATTTGTACATTTTTACACATAAGAACATGTAAAAATAAGTCTGTGCTGAAGACTTATATAGGCTTGTATTTGGGACATTTATATTGTGTGCAGAAGGTAAAGTGAAGGTGACCTAGCTCTGGGTGCTCAGATTAGATGCTGCTATATAAGGTCGTCTTCTATAAGATTCCCGGTGCACTGTAGCCTGTGGCTCGCTGAGCACTGGCCCATCTGCCTGCCCTGGTTGCCGTTCCTCCCAGCAGCTGAGTTGGGCTGGGCACCCTTATAGGCTTTTGTTATTGGCACAAATATTTGTGTCAAATATTTAACAGCCTGTCATCCCCCAACTTTTCCCTCATCTTCACTCGGAGTGGGGAGGAAGCCCTGCGTGGATTGCTGCGGCTGGATGTACTGGTCTGGGAAGGAGATCCTATTAGAACTGACACTGTTAAGGGTGGAAATGGTGAATAACTCGCCCCTTCCTTTTTCACTTCATGTTTACAAAGATGAAAACCACTTGTAACATAAGCAAGCTATGCGTTTTAAAACTTTGGGAGACAAAGTAATGCCATTTTAATATTGGCTGTAAGAAATCTCTGCTGGATAGAAACCCTAATGAAATAAGGGCAAAGCATCTTACTTTACTTAATATTCTGAGATTTATATCCCCTCTCATGTGCAAGGAAGATAATAGTGCAGTAAGTGAAGGAGGACCTCAGTAGTGCCTGTTACTGGGGTGATTCAAAGCCAGAAAATCAAAGATAAACAATGTTTTACAGAAACTTAACATTTTTTGATTAAAAAAAAAGTGAACATATTAATGTTTTATTTGCGTATGTAGAATGGTGCTGTGATGCTGCTGCTTTTAACCAGTTCCCAACTTCAGTTTACCCCCTTCTAATCAGATCTGTGGCAGTGAATGTTTCTGTTACAGAGCTGATAGAATGATTTTTAGATGCTCCTGTCTGGGATTTTTTCATGGTTAACAGTGATATGAGTGCTTGGCTGTCCTGGAAAGCTGTATTTCCTCCCTCTTATGACTGAAAGGAGGTGGTTCAGTACTTTTGTTTGCCAGTTACAGTTCTGAAAATCAAACAAAAAACCTACCAAAAAATCTAAACAAAAAATCCCACCACACATGATTTGACAGTTGGGTTTTTTCCCTTGGAATTTTTCTATTTAAAAAGTGTAAATTACTCTAATAGAAAATGTAGCTTCCCATTTGTGATAGTCATCATGTGCTCTGAATGGATTGAAATAAAGCTTTTTTTTTCTCCTTAAACATAGCTTCTATGTGTTAATAGTAGACTTACCAGGGACTGCAATCTAATTATCTGATTATACTGTGGTTAAGGTACGTTTGCGTTGGGAAAGTTTCTCAGGCTCTTTACATAAAACCTCAGAACTGACAAGGAAAATGAGACTAAAGGAATTTTGAGCATTATAATAGTGTGTGATGGTGGTCAGTGGTGGATGCCTATGCGGAGCAGATCTGCCCTGCAGCTGACGGTGCTTGTGGCTTTATCTTAAAGGTAGTGCTTTGGTGACTGGGACAAATGCCAGCAGAAATTCTTAAAAGAACCTGGGAAAAGCTTTGCCGTAACGTCTTTTGGAACTTGTTTTATGCTGCGGTGCTTGAGGTAACTTATTTGTGTAAATTGCTTTATATTTTAATGCAGTTCTATCAACATGTATTATTTAAAACAGAAAGCTTGTTGCAGCAAGCATTGACCATGATGCAAATGTGAAGGATATGCCAAAAACCTTACCTTAATGCTAGCTAGAAAACTAAAACAGGAGCGAGAACGAGGCCTGTTGACGTATAGCAGGTTACAGTTGAAAGGGAATGAAAAAAAGACTGCAGTTGAAGGGTGTTTAGATCCTTGTGTTCCGTGGTGGTGGTGCTAATCAGTGCTGACCTTTGAGGGAGCAGTCACATCTGAGAAGTTGTAGCACACTGCCCTTACAGATCTGCAGGTGGTGACAGCTTACTCTGCACTTCGGTTATGGTCACTGCAGCGCAGCCAATAGACACGTGGTCACAAACATCTGAACTGGTTTCCACTGCCGATGAACCGATCAACTTCTGCAGTTTGGAGCTTACCTGGAATCAAGAGCAGATGTAAAGATGTGTTTGGAGACACTGAAAGACGTTACGGCAGTTAACAGCTCCGTGTTAAGATTGAAGTCTTCGCTGAGTCTGTTGGTCATTGGACTTGTGTGCTTAGTGCCAAAACAATGTATTGGTAGCATAAGCAAAACCGTTATTACAATGTCAGCAAGCTCAACAGTCAAGCAGTTCTGTTCAGGTTAGGTGAGGTGGTGTTACAGCCTCTTGGGTCCCCCAAGAATGTGTTGCCTTTTTCAAATAGGTTTTGCAGAATCCTGCTTCTGGGATGAATGGCTGGTGCGGTTTTGAGTGGTATTCTGCTGAGAATCAGATCTGTCCTTCCTGTTGCCAGTCTGAATACCAAGAAGGTGTGATTTTTATTTTTTTTTCCAGAGTATATTGGTATATTATGTCTTCCTCCTTGTTTCCATGTATGGTAAGAGATGGGTCAGCTACTTTGTGTAGCTTTTATTGCTGGGTTTTGTAGAAGAGATCTTTCCTACTGTTGCCATTAACTGTGGCTGTGTGTGCCACTTCCTGTGATTTCTGTGCTTTTAATTTGAAGATATTTGACCGTAGCTCACTGTTGTGATATGTCAGAAACAAAATGATGGAAGACCAGTTTGGGGGCATATCTCTTCCCATGCTTTCCTGCTTTGGATGCTTGTGCACTTCTTGCTTGCGGTCCGTTGTTGCATGTCCCTGGAGAAGCTTAAAGCTTGGCTGGCCAGATCCCTGAGCAACCTGGTCTAAATCTCTCTAGGACGAGAGGAAGTGGCCTCAAGCTGCGCCAGGGGACGTTTAGACTGGATATTAGGAAGGATTTCTTTACTGGAAGAGTGGTTAAACATTGGAACAGGCTGCCCAGGGAGGTGGTGAAGTCACCATCACTGGAGGCGTTCAAAGAACATGTAGACGTGGCACTTTGGGACATGGTTTAGTGGGCATGGTGGTGTTGGGTTGGCGGTTGGACTTGGTGACCTTGAAGGTCTTTTCCAACCCTAATGACTCTGTGATTCTAAATAGACCTGCTTGGAGTGGGTGGCTGGGCAAGATGACCTCCAGAGGTCCCTTTCACAAAGAACTGTATCCACATCCTGTTTTATGAAGTATTGTCAGCTGAGATTTTATTTTGGGCTGTAAGTTGCCAGGTAGTTTAATTCCACTGTCCAAGCAGGTTGAAGAGCTTTTTGTCATACGAAGGTAAATGTTTCTCTTGCAAGAATGCATTAAATTTGGTTCCAGTCTATGAATTGGAAGAAATGTTAAGTATAGATACTTTTGTGTCCTGTCTTTACTTAAAAGTTCTGTTCAGTAGCTCACGCTTCAGCTCTCCCTAGTCAGGTAAGCTTTTTGCATCTTAAAAACTCGGGAGGTAGAGCCAAAGCAAAGGCTGATATCAGCACAGCCTGCACAGGTTTCTTGAGCCATCTGGTACATGTCTGAAATTTGTGCAGTTGTCAGTGCTGGAAATAGGTATTGCTCTGTTTCTGTGGAGTTGCGAGTTCCTTCTGGGGTTCTGTTGCCATAATTAGTCAAATTAATATTTCATCGGGTCTGGGTGTTTAACAGCTTAAAAACAAAGTTGTGTGAATTGAGTACTGTCCTCCAGTGTGATCTGCAGAGTTCAGGTCTGGGTCCTGTTTTGATGATTATTTGAGCTGAAAAATTCTGCTTCGTATTAAGCAGAGAAAAATCTTGAACTGGAACCTTTCGAATAGCCAACCAGGTAGCTGTCAGACTATCGAACGCGGTCTCTGCGTGCCAATTCATAGCGCAAGCAGGATTCGCCGCAGCAGAGCCATCAGGTTGAGGGAAGCGAGCTTGGTGCTCAGTGGGCTGCATCCAGTTTTGGGTTCCACAATATGTCAGTGTCAAAGACTATATTAAACTGGAGCGAGCTTGCCGGGAGCCTTACAAGAGGCTTGTTTGTCCCAATGAAGTCTTGGGGTGAGGGGATGGACCTCCCCAGAGCCGGCCAGTACCGAAAAGGAGGTTATTGAGGAGATGGAGCCAGGCTTCTCACGGTGATGCATGGCAGGAGGGCAAGCGACAGCAACCTCGGAGATGGACTGTCAGCCGTTTGTGAACAGTCTGATCCTGCCAGTAGTCTGTAGCATGTGGAGTAACAGAAGACCTGTGTTGCTTTTCTTTTTTTGGCCTTTTTTTAGCGGGCAGAATGAATGTAACTAAAGGGAGACAGCTCTCAGCTGAATCTAAGGAGAACCTGTGTGCTAAACCTGTCTTGCACCCTTTAGTCAAGTTATCGTTTGGGAGGTTTTGCATGTTAAGTGAGATGAGAACTTTCATAATTATGGGGAAAAGGGATATAAGCAAATTCCTTCTAATGATGACCTATAAATTTACTCTTCTTAAGCATTTCTGACTAGCTTAGTAATTCAGGTAATACCCATATCTATATGATATTTTAGTTAATATATGCAATATTTGTATTTCCACTCTTATGTAAGTTCTTCGTAAACATGTCTGCTTTCCCACTTTGATGAAATAATCTGTATTATAAATGAACAGATAAATCTGTTTTCCTTGCACATCTATAGAACATTTGCAAAGCTAATACTTGCAAATATTTTTGCTAATATATTTGCAAAGCCACAGTTAGGCTTTCTATTTTATTCTGACAAACTGCACCAATCAAAGCTCCAGTGCTTCATGGGAATTTAGGAGGTTAAGCGAGTAAACAAGCTAGATGAAAGCTTGTGTTTGTCTTTAGAAAATGAAACAGGAAGACGTTTCATTAATACACTTTCAGAAGAGACAAGAAGCTGCGTAAAGCTTTTAAAACTGGTCTTTCAGTTCATTTTACTGTACTTTCAACTGAGATCAAATCGGGAGAGCGATGGCAGTTAGACATGCTCCATTAACATCCCCTGGTTTATAGTCTCAGTTCAAGTTAGAGGTACAACTGCACTGCTCTCTGGGGAGGTGCAGGAGTGTCAGCGTGAACCCTGGTGCTTTGCTTCTCCCCGTTCCCTAGCTGAGAAGCGGAGATTACCATATACCACGCACTCCCCTTCTGAAAAAGAAGACCTCAAGGATCAGGAGGCATTTGGCTATTTTTCTATTAACTTTTCTTGGCTTATAAAGAGCTCGCTAACAACTTAGTAGGAAGCTGTCATGGAAAAACGTCAACCGGGTAAAATAACATGACTGCAAAGTTCTAATAAAGGATTAGTGCAATTAGATTTTTTTTTTTTTCCCATAGATCTGAATACAGCTATGTTGTTAACAGTCTGCAGTTGCCTTCCTGAAGTATAGCTGTTTGATTTCATATATATA
>NW_010527986.1:0-6205 GCF_000687285.1 Phaethon lepturus
GCTGCTTGTCTTCCCTCGCTCGTCGCATAAAGGTAGTTTAATTTAGCTAATAATACACTGAAAGTGTTGGGGAGTTTTATTTTCTTTGAATTTTAAATTCCTTTTTAATGATATAAGGGACAGAAAAGGTATTTCTAAATGTTGAACACCAAATAATTTTTATCTCATAAAAACTATTGCCAGAACACTATGACTGTAATTCCACAGTAATGCTTTAGAATTCTTCATCTTACCCATGATGGTTAAGAAAGTGTTGACATCAGGAAGCCCTTTATTACTATGAGGATGATTGAGCACTGGAACAGGTTGCCCAGAGAGCTGGTGGTGGTTGCCTTGGAGATATTCAAAAGCCATCTGGACATGGTCCTGGGCAACCAGCTCTAGGTGGCCCTGCTCGAGCAGGGGAGTTGGACTAGATGATCTCAAAAGGTCCCTTCCAACTTCAACCATTCTGTTATTCTGTGATTCTGTGACCTGAAGGCTGTTTCTTCTTGATACTGTACTGTCTTATTTGTTCTGCCAAGCATCATTTACATGCTTACTTGCTTGGAAAGATGAACAGGATAAGCTGTGGTAAGAGCCTTAAAGTTGGCTCTTTATCTCAATCGACTGGGCTGTCAATTTGTGTTCTCAAAGCAAGGAACTTTATGTGCCTATCTCTGAAGGAAGAAAACAAACCTCTTTCAGGCCTTGGCAGAAATAAAATGAAATGGCTGAAGTTCTTTCCCTGATTCGACATATTTGTAGAACGTTTTAGAAACATCTTCAGCTTATGAATATATAATCAGCTGTTATATAGGTAGGAGGGTTGTAGCTACCAGTGTTACAAGGAAATTATCAAATCAGTTTAAAGTCGTAATCCTTTCTTCTATGTAGTTAATTTGCAAAGATATCCACTTAGCTCCATCAGGGCGTAATAGGCCTAATAGAAATTAGAATAGGAATAGGAAATTCTACTTCAAATAATTCCAAATATATAGATTTTTATCTCAAAGTAAACTTTCAAAATTTAAATCATTCTCAAAGAAAGTATGTCACTTCTTAATTTTTTAAGAGATCATCCTTTTTTCTGAATTTTACAACAATTACTCATTGCTATTGTGGAAGTAGAAATGCTAAGGCCTGAGTGGGCCTCTCAACTCAACTCTCATCCTGTCGCATGGGCCTCTTGATTGAACTCTCACCCTGTCTCCTGAAACAATAATCACTGTGTAACCTTCATGATAAATCAGTCCCTGTGCTAAAGAAAGCAGATTCCAGACCAGCCTTGAGTAGTTCCATGGCCTTATGTATGTACCAGATATGAATAACTCACATCCTGTTATCTGTCTTTTGCATAGTGTCTCTAAGTGTATAAAACTTGTATCCACTTTACAGACACGGAGTTCACATCAGCAGAGACTGTTTCTCTGCTGCCCTGTGCTCTCTCTCTCAAATAGCTTCTGTTCTGACCTGATGTAAATTGTATTCCATTTTTTCCATGACAAATTTGGAGCCGTGAGTCAGATTCACACATCCTGCTTCACCTGGGAGGACTGCAGACTGCTCCCTGCCAAAACCCCTTGATGCCACTCAGAAAGGTACAGAACCTTTTGAAATCCCTACTGAGACTTTGGGCAATGGTCATCTGTAGGCTCCTGTGGCATGCTGAGACTGCCGAATCCAAACTTTTGATAAAGGTCAGTTCAGACCCAAATTGCTGGCTAAAAGAGAGAAGAAATCTGTAATTCTGGTTCTGGTAAAATTTAGGAGAGGTAAGTCAGGAAAAGTCTGGGTTGTTTTCTGGTATTAATATGGTATGAATGAATGAACCTGTGTGAATGATGATTCTTGAAAGCTGGGCATTGATTTCTGCCACCACTTAGAGGCAGACTCTTGGGGTATCCATTAGCCACCCAGGCTACCTTCTTCGAAGGGGCCATTAGCCCTAGCGATTAGCCCTAAAGATGAATGGTGTGAGCTCTTGGTGTGAGTGACCCCACTAACCTTTTTCTGTCTCTAGTTCTAGTCTGAGCCTCCTTTGGTTTCATTGTTGATGACCCTAACCTCAACCAGTATGGTGGTGTCCTGGTTTCAGCTGGGATAGAGTTAATTTTCTTCCCGATAGCTGGTATAGTGCTATGTTTTGGATTTGGGATGAGAATAATGTTGGTAACATACTGATGTTGTTTGTTGTTGCCAAGCAGTCAAGGACTGTTTAGCTTCTCATGCTGCCCTGCCATTGAGAAGGCGGGGGGTGCATGGGAAGCTGGGAGGGGACACAGCCAGGACAGCTGACCCAGGCTGGCCAAAGGGATATTCCATACCATACGTCGTCATGCTCAGTATATAAAATGGGGGAGTTGACTGGAGAGGGCCGCTGCTCGGGAACTGGCTGGGCACCAGTTGACGGGTGGTGACCAATTGCATTGTGCATCACTTATTTTGTATATCCTTCTATGATTTTTTTTTCCCTTCCTTTTCTGTCCTATTAAACTGTCTTTATCTCAACCAACAAATTTTACTTTTTTTGTTCCGATTCTCTCCCCCATCCCACAGTGTTTAGCTGCCTGATGGGTTAAACCACAACAGGTGGGCTCAGGCTAGACACTGTGACCAGGAGCACCCATCGTGTGACTTTTATCTTTCCCTTCAGTCTCTGGTTCTGGTTAGTCACCATGGGGGAGAAAACCATGGTTGATCGCTTTGAGGGGATTAAGTCAAAGCTCTGTCTTCTCCGGGATGCTCAAACCTCTTCTCTTATCCCTCTTTGCCATGGATAGGCCTAGATTTGTACTCCTTCACTGAGGATCCAAGTGACATAAGTCCCTCTGACTTTCCTTTGTTTCCTCTGAATAAGTGAAAATGGGAACCAGACAATCAAAGGAAGTTCCACTGCCCTCAAAGGG
Source organism: Phaethon lepturus (assembly GCF_000687285.1). Lineage (NCBI taxonomy): Eukaryota > Metazoa > Chordata > Aves > Phaethontiformes > Phaethontidae > Phaethon > Phaethon lepturus. The sequence continues at coordinate 2,889 of NW_010527986.1, forward strand.
AACTCCAGAGTATTATACATATATGCAGTACACTCCTAAAGCCTGCAGGTACTTAGATAATTGGAATTTGGGGTAAAAAAAAATCCCTTAAAACAATTCACTCTAGAAGGTACCTTAACTTAGATAAAACAGTTCACTTAAGGTAGTATGTATTTTTTAATTGGTGTGAGGAGGCCTCCAGAAGGAGAAACAGAGTCCCAGGCCAGAGAGTTGGGAGACTCTCAGGAAAAAAAATATTGAACAGATAAAAACAAAGAAACAAACAAAACAACAACCCTGGCAGCGACCAAAACAGAATGGGGCTTTTGCCTGAAAAGGTGAAATCTTACAAATGTCTACTGAAGTGGAATATGACTCAAATGTGGAATGCCTGTGGGACAAGTGTGTGCGTTTGGTGCATCGATCTGGACCAGCCGGTGAATAAAAGACCCATGAAGCAGGTAAGAGGGCCTGGAATCCAGGCAGGGGTACCGAAAGGACAGAAGGGTCTGTGCCGGTACTCAGGGGATCCACTAACGTGCATGTGCTTGTGAATCTAGAGTGTCATGTGCGTGCCTTCACTAGTGACCTTCAATTTCTACCAGCCAAAGAGGAGGAAGGGGACTTGGCTGTCTATGTTTGTTTTATGCGAGTCCTATATATAACAGTCCTGCTGTTGAAGGCAGTGCCTTATCTGTGGCAGGCTATGTGACTGGCTGTGTTAGTGTCCTGTGTATGTCCTCTGTGTGTCCTGTATGTGGGTGGGGGATCTCTGGGATATGAGCTCAGCTTTGTTACTGGTTGAACTTGCAAATGGGAAAGCGGCAGCCGTGTCCCTCAGCTTGAGCAGAGACCCTGGGGTCCCCAGGATGCACAGAGCTGGGCTCCAGTGGCTGGTCAGGAGTTCTGGGCAGCAGCTACTGGAAGAGGTGGCCACTCCTAACATCCTTTAATAGTTTCATCGTTGGAAGAATCCATTCGAGTGGTGAGTATTCCCGAGATTACGTGTATATAATCCTTATGTGATGAAGGAGTGAGCCTTTGTTAATGTGCCTACAGCAATAAATTTGTAACCAATCTTCTAGAGCGTTATGCAGGCACCCAAACAGGACCTGTGCTAGTAAATTCTTTGGTTAATTGGAACAATTGGATTGGGAAAAAAAAGATGTTTACAGAACATCAGAAGGTGTAAATGGCTCAAACTGCAGGGCCTAGTGACCCGAATTTGTAGTTTGGGGGTTGAAAAGAGATGCTTACCAGAGTATGTACAAGACCTCCTGTAAATAACAAATCACTTCCACCTATCAAATCGATAATGATATTGGCTATAAAGCAGGAGGAAATCTGAGAGAATCAGGCTAAGGCTGAGCTCTCTACGATTTGAACTTTCAAATTTGTGAAGAATAAGGTAGAAAAGTGGAATGCACACTTCCAAAGGAATAGCTTCAACTTACAGAAATTTAAACCTGATGGAGCCAAGTAGTAGAACTGAGTATTGCAGTTGTTGTTGGTGAACTATAAGGGAACAAACATCATTTAATGTACCTAGTGGAAATGTAAGTCTCTCATTGCTCCTGTCATTAGACAAATGCATATCATCCTGCTTGTAAACAAGAGGTGTCTGGACAGGACAACCCGGGATCAGCCAGTATGATTGACAGTGGCACAAGAGATCCTTGTGTCCAAGAATGCTCAGATAAGTCCCTGATCCAAGGAGATATACGATTTTTTACTTTTTCCTCCCCGAAGGAGCTGGAACCCTTCTAGGGATCCTTAAAACATCCTGCCCTTAACAATGACAACAACTCGGGCACAGGGGATGGATCAGGTTACAGTTTCAGTGCCGTCCTACGTGATTTCCTCCCTCCGCCCCCCTAGAACTCTGGAGTTAAAGGCAGCAGCGGCAGCAACACTCAGTGGTGAGGGGGGCGGTCACCCGGGGAAAGGAGATAACATTCAGACCCTACACCGGAGGGCCAGATATCAAGCTCATTCATCGAACAAGCAGGAACTTTGCTTTAAATATTTTCGTTCGTAGTGAACACGCTCTAAATTAACTACTCAACCATCACTGACTGAGGTTAGATATTTAAGAATGAAGGAGATGGGGTCAACCAGCAGAAACTGAGATACTCCCCAAACCCCATACAGCTGCTGGGGAGATGGGGTTGCTCAAGTCCTACAACTTGCCCAGGCATTTCTTCCTAGGAGATGTTCCTGAGAAGATAGTAAAGGAAGGGTAGGGAGACTCTCCTACTGATCGAAAAACTCTCCCAGCTCTGTTTCAAGCTATAGTTCATTTGATCACTTCACACTAATTGTACTACAGCTACCCAGAAGGCAGGAAGCACCCTGCAGTGAACCTGGCCAGAGTAGTTTACTCATCTCCCTGGAAACTGCAGGCAAAATGGCTTTCGGAGTACAGCAAGAAGAATAACAGATATACCTGCTCTTGCTCGTGTAGCCAATTCAGTGGCCCACACCGGTAAAGGGGGTGTTGAAGGTATGCAAGGAATGAAGCTGAGGGTACTGTTTAGTCTCTGTGAGTAGTTAACGAGGTGCAACCCTGAGGGAAGGAAATAGAAAATCACAAAAGGAACACAGCTACTGAACCTTGAGTGAACTATCCTAATTAACATATAATTGGCATAATAGAAACTCGCCCCTGGGCAGGGAAAGCCCCCTACTCACAAAAGGCCCTTGTCACTGAGCATGCGCAATAAAAAAGAAGGACGCTGTGACTTTAAGTGGAGACAAGGCTTGCGAGAACCAATGGGAACAAGGGTGACTGAGCCAAATTGCAAAAATACTGATAGCTGTTCCTCGAAGTGTATAAATATTTTCTGTCTGTTAACTGAGGCGTGCTAGCTTTGTGGGCCTACCACCTAGCACTCAGCTCTGCGCAGATTTGGAATAAAAGCAAATATCTCGGCTCTGTGTGTTTTTTGGCTTTCTGCACACCAGGTGGAAGAACCCATATTTGGGACAACAGTTTTGGTGCCCCGGTGGGACTGCCATAAGGCCTTGCCATAAGACGATCTTACCGATAGCGGAGAATGGGACCAGACAGGACTCCAGCGTGCACTGACCTGTTGATTGGAGACTCCTCCCTGCTGGGACTCAGGGAAAAGAGGAGAGTTTATCACCTCTGGAAGAAGGGGAAGGCAACTCAAGAAGAGTACAAAGATCTTGTTAGGTCAAGCAGGGACAAAATTAGAAAGGCAAAAGACCAGCTAGAGCTCAATCTGGCCACAGTCGTAAAGGATAACAAAAAATGCTTCTACAAATATATTAACAACAACACCAAAGGCAAGGAGAATCTCCATCCCTTACTGGTT
>NW_010527987.1:0-9212 GCF_000687285.1 Phaethon lepturus
AAAAAGGTGGAGGAGACTGTGTATTAGGCCGTATTGGGCCGTATCCGCTGCCCTCCTTGCAGCCGCAGGGGATAAATGAAAAAAGAAGGAGGGAAGAAAGGTGTGCTGCCGCTGCCCACCGAGGTTCCCGTGTCCAGCCCCACCCGTCTGTCACGCTCCAGCGTTACTTACTTCTCTCGTGCTCCCTAAACTGCCTAGTTGTTGCTGCAAAAAAATAAGGCACCCGTCATTACGAGCTATTACCGTGCCCTGCTTGGGTTTTAGCTTCAGACCGTACAAATTATTTCCTCTGTTTTATTTGAGAACATGTTTTAAACCTAAGAGCGATCTATATAAAAGTGAGCAGGTTGCTATAATGGCTGCTGGAAGTATTTGATAATATTGCTACACAGCGTGAACTCACGAGTGGTCGGGAGTACATTCGTGCTGCATTCAATAACCACGATCACTTGTTGCTCTCAGAATGAGAAGTGATATTACTAATCAATGATCCAGGCTTGTTAAATTAAAAGGAAGCTGATACTGGTAACTCTATTTAATTCTCACCACTGCATTAAATGAGGGATAGCTTTAAGCTTTGAAAAGCTCACAGGAAAGTGATATAAAAATAACTGTGCAAGGTTTGCGTAGGAAACCACCTAGTACAATGCTCTGGACCATATCGCATTGTTCTTGACCGGATAACTTCTGCAGAAAAGCTTTGCATCTATGCGTAACTCATGTTGATGCTTTTTTCTCCCTCGCTGGTGAGTTTAGTGATACTGGTGTCACGTAAATGGTTTGGATCCAGCAATGTAGCTGTGGCTCATGAAGTATAAAAGCCTGCAAATACAAGTTTACAATAGGTTCAAATGCAAGCAAAGAAACAGCGTGATGACTCAAGACATACTTATGAGCTGCATTTCTACCCCTCCAGTTCCTCTTTGTTCCTTGAGTGGGAGGAATAAAAAGGCCAATTGACAGACTGAAGTTCAGACCCACCCTTCAGGGTGCTTCTGTCCAGCAACTATTATTTTTTAGCCTATAGATATGGAGAGCTGAGTGCAGCCCACAGGCATTCAGGAGGCTTCTGGTGGCTGCCTGTGTCAGGCACAGAAATTTGGGTTTGGTGATGCTGAAAAGCAAGGTAGGAGCAATCAGCAGAGGATCCCAAACTAGCCTCTTGGCTACTGAAGTCAGACTGGCATCTCACTCTACCAACCAGCTGGAGCAGCGAGTCCGTAGCTCCGCTTGCTCAGCTCCAGCTTTGCTAAAAGCTAGGGAGTGGTTCTTCTTGCAAGATCGCCCAAATCACAGTCTGCCACTGGAGAGTGGTCTTGCAGTATAAGCCCCCTTCATAAAAAGCAAAAAGCACTTTTTTGTTCATGTCCATCTGGTTTTTGGAATGTTGTTGTAATAGCTGATAAATGTTGATGTCTGTCAAGACAGCACCATGGAAAATGAAGAGTTTTCCTTCATAATCTCTGAGGATTTGAAATAAAGTCGTGATGCAATTGCTCCTGAAAGAATAATATTTTTCATGAAAAGCCTGTTTAAAAGCAACAAAAGCTCAAGGCTGCATATGACTTAGGATGTTGTTTATTAAGAACCCCTTAAAACGTGCTGTATTCAATAACTCTGGTAGTTATTTTGGAAATGATTTGTGTATGATTTATCAAGTGAAGTTGATGGCAAAGCCTGAGGAGTGTGAAGCTCTGATCCCTGAATATTCTGGGAAATGTGCAGAAAACAAGGAGACATATACAGTGTTCAGTAAGGGGGATTAAGCCCCCCCACAGGGCTGTCAGGCTCAGCTTTCTGCCAGCATGACTGGACAGAACAGTTTGAAGGACAAAAGTAAGAGTAGAGAGCAGTGACCACAAACAGGGTGGAAATCTTTTCCAGTCGTATATAATGTTCTGTAACATCCTTTGGACAGAGTTTGTTTTTTTTTTTTTAAAATCTCTGCATAGGTAACAGACAAAGAATTATAGCATGTGACATGAAATGCGTGTGTATGTATGTGTGTTTCCACATTCTGGCCCAGGTGTAGTTCTTTATGGTGCTAAACTTCTGCTTGACGGTACCATCAGCTCTTGAAGAGCTCTGATGTATCTCCATTTTCTAAGCATCACGCATTTCATCGCTGTATTTTTAACAAGTGGAAGGGTGAAATTGTTCATTATTACAACTTCTTTGTACTAGGATAGTCTCTCAGAACTTACTGTGGTACAGAGTGCACAAACATTGAGCAACAACCAGTCTCTCAAAAAGCCTTGTAATTAAATATATAGGCCCAGGAATGAACGATGGATGCAGACATATAGATGAGGCATCACAGGAAACAAGCAAGGCCGTGGTAGGCTCAGTAGTTTTATTACTATTTTCATACATATTATTGGAAAGGGAATTTTTAGAATTTTAGAATTAGGGTTTGGAGAAGGATTATGAAGATGCATCTTGCATGCACACAGTAATTCCTTTGAGGCGTGAAATGCAGCATAAGAGGAAATATCTCGGCTCACATACAGATTTTTGGAAAGTTCTCAGCAAAGAAGTTATCATATTTGTCTGTGGCGAGGAATGGGTTGAGTCAGTTACATTTAGACTCTAACCAATGTGTAGTTTTATTGAAAAATGTGGAGTCAATTCAACATTTGTTTTATAAGGGTGTTCCTGTTAAAGCATTGAGCATTACTTTGATTACTGCAGTGCTTTATATACAGATAGAAACTGTCTTTCCTGACCGTGGCAGTGATGTCAGTTATATGTTTGTCAGCAGAAGCTTTCACAATTACACTCTGCATTTGAGAAAGCACCCCAGTCTTTGCAACAAGACCGTAGACAAGACCCAGTTGGGCCTCATCTATTCTGTTTTGCTTGTCAGGACATATTCAGCTCTCAAGGTGTCCTTTTCCTCTTTTCCCTCTTCTTTCCCTTTTAAAAAATATTTGTAACTTCATCTAAATGTATCATATCATGATCATCATATAAATAGCACTTTACATTTCAAAGAGATAAAGGGCAAGGAATCCTATCAATTTCTCTTGTAATTTCATTGGCGTTTTAACAGATGTGTACTTCAAATATATTCTTTTCCTTTCAAGATCAGTATTGAAAAATCTTAATGATTTCAGAGGAGCTGTGAGAAGAGTCTCTTATTTTATCCTCCTATCTATGATATATCCGGGGAATTTTTGTGGCTGCCATTTCACAGCTAGACTACTGGGGTAGAAAAAGGGCAGATGGGCTCTAAATAGTTGTTTACATTAGGAGTGAGGTGTGAAAATGGCTCTGCAGCCCTTGCCTGACGATGAGGTGAGGGTGGAAGGGAGAGGCAGCTGCACAGCTATTTCAGCAGGTGAACCGGGCAGTGTTGGTGGAGAGGTTACAACCCCTTTTCCCAATTTTCCTTCTGATAAATGTGTGCCTGGGTGTAAATCCATATGAAGGAAGCAGGTGTAGTGAACTGAGGAATTCGGGTGGTATTCAGGGGTATGGAAGATGGGGTAAAACAAAGGAAAAACCTGGAGGGTCTTGCAGATTAAAGATATGGATTAAATATAGATTTTCTTGTTTTCACCGTGGGCAGATTAAATATTCAGATTTGACACATATAGAGAGGTTTAAACGGCAAACTCCAACATGTTGTCTTGATGTAGCCATATCTGTATAAGCAAAAAAAAAACCACCCCAAAAAAACTTGTTTGAAGACTATGCATAAGAAAACCTAATGGGAGACTTTTGGAAAACTGAGTTCATCATATGTATGCTATTTTTTCACCACCAAAGCAGTGACTCTTGACTTGTTCCATGAAAAAGGATAATTAGATCCTGTCTCTGTGTATGGAAACTCCCTTGCTCTCAGATGCTTTTCTTGTCGTTTTCTGGCCTGTGGAGTGTAAAATTCACTGTTCTCAGTGATCAATCAATTTAAATAAATGTAAGCCACAGCTAAACATTTCTATTTATTTTGCTAAATTATATCCAACACTGCTGAATTTAAGCCAAAAGCTTCTATGAAGACTGATTTTCTGTGTGTCAGGCTGCAAGCTGCTTTGGGAGGGTAGAGATCACACAACAAATGCGTGCAGGTCAAAAACTGGTTTCAGAAGTGATTTTAGGATTTTCTGGATCTCTTTTAGCCTAGCTAGGTTAGTGGTAATAGAGATGTTTACAGTCACTTTCAGCACAGCCTCTGATTTCTAATATGAGAAAGGAAGAAAGCAAGTACTCCCATGAGGTCTCCTGAGTTACTGTTTTGACGATTTACCAGTTAGTGCTCAAATGGTCTCCAGTGAGGGGTGAGAGAGTTTGCTGTTTAATACCGACAATGGGAATACAGTTCCTCGGGAGCAGATGGAGAGCGTGGGGAACAGCAAAGGGGCTGGGCTCAGACATTTATAGATATTTCTTTTTTCTTTTCTCCCATCAGTAGAAGTCTGGAAACGTTTTCACTGTGTTTTCATAAGTCATTCTTGTCTGTTTTAATTCTTTTTTTTTTCAGTTTTTGCTTCTCACTGCAGTTTATAGGATGTATCAGCAGAGCTGTTATTAATATGTCAGCATACATTACAGGGTAAAACTCACAATGACTCAGTGGGACCCAGACTTGAATGCTGAAATAAGTGATGATCTAGTGAAAAAGGTCCCGGGTTGGGATTTGGGGGCTGGCTGCGCGTGTGAGATGTACTCCAATGTTTCCAGCAGTACAGGGACAGTTATAATCAATGTTTCCTACGTCCATAAGTGTGTTCAAGATTATAAGGAACCCTAATGGGGTTTGAGAAAGTATTTAAGACAGGTTCCTGTGACGCGGGCCAGCTGCGCGTTGTAGAAGGTTGGGAAAGGGGTGTAGGGTATGGAGAGGTGCTCAGCGCCGGGTGGAAGCTCATGAGCCCATTCGTGCCCCAGACTTGCCAGAGCTGGGGAGGAAACCCATCTGCTTTACCCTCGCAGCACGGTGGTCAAACAGCCAGCTGCTACTGTTCAGCTGACCGATGGTAGCTCATTAAAATGTGGTAACCCAAGTGTTTATGACTGTTTATTCATATAAGCAGAGCAAAGAAAGGCATTAAAGTTTGGTGTAGCCAACTAGTGAAACCAGAACCTGAGTGTTGATCAGAACTTCAGAGCTTGTGCTGTTTGACCACTGAACTGAAAAGGGAAAAGGGAGGAGATATGGAAACAGCTCTGGTGCTGGTGGGATCTGCAGGAAGGACCGGATGGCTGCTCTGTGAGCATCCAACAGTTAAACCAGATTCTGATGGAAAATCATTATAAAAGCAGTAACTGTGCTTGGCCGCTCTCTGTTGCAAACATTCTGTGATTAGCTGTCAGTGATGGAGGGTCCAGCTCTTTAGCTTGGACCGCACCATGTTTTCTGGAGATTGCTAAATGCTCTGGTTTAATTAGGACTCTGCTAATGGTGGTTTTATACTTCTGTTGATGGAGTATCGCTTTGCAGGATGCTGATGTCTGGTGGGAAGCAGGTGCTGACTGGGGGTGTGAAGCAGAGTGCTGTCTTTGGTGGATGACTTTTAAAAAAATGAAAATCAAAGCCTTCAACTCTTCAATGGCTGCCACGAGCTTAGGTGCTTTGGACATTTAATAAAAACCCTGATAATTCTTGTCTGAAGATGCCGATTCCTGTCCATTCAGCAGCTGCACCTCAGATCTGTTTATGAAAGCTGTCCATCACTTTAAATGTGACAGTCACTTGATTTAGACTAGCATGGTATAGTCTGCATTTCATAAACCACACTTCAGGGGTTTACTACCACTAAGCTTTCTAGATGATTTCTGCAACTTGCTATTTAACAGCTTTCTAAGTTGAAAGCTCTTTGATCTTCTCACAGGTTTCTGCGCTTTTCATGCTTTGGGTATAGAAGGGGAATACTGAGCATGTTATGCTGGAATTAGGTCATTCTCTTGTGCAGTTCCTTTACAAAAATACTTACGATCTGATAAACTACTTATCCTCGGAATGCATTTTTGGTCTGCTTGCAATATGTTGATGAGCCAGAAAGTCTCCAAGGAATTTAGGACATTCTCAGCAATAAATTAGTCCAACCTTGGAGAAAAAACAACACCTTTTTTTTTGCTAAAATATAGAAAAATTATTTTCCATTCTTATTCATCATATAGTTTTAGAATGACTTACTGGAAAGCCAGAAATATATATAGGTCATCTGCATACCGAGTGATGAGTTTTTCCTTTCCAGGGCATTGTCCCTTCCTACACTTAGGGTTCATAAAGGTCTCACTTTTACTTGCTCAAGGAATGCTTCACAAACACTATTGTTGTTTTTCTTCTTAATGTATACTTTATTTATCTTTTTACAGTCTAGTGTCTTGGTTGAATCTTGACTTCTTTAGGTAAATTAGTCATTAAGTAATTTTTGAGGAAAAAACCTTTTATGAAAATGGATGCTGCTTTGCGAAAAGTACAATTTACAGAATACTTTTTTAAACAGCATACAATTTAAACATACCTACTTTGAAAACTCCACTGAGAAGAGTGGAGTTGAATGAGGAGATGAGGAGAGAATGGAAGACAAATGCTCATGTGAGCAACTGATAATTTTGCTATTTCGAGTCAAATGAGTGTAGTTGTTCCCATTCTTGATGGTGCACTCGGATTACATTCCTTCTCTCTGTAAGAATTCTCTAGCATCACTTCGGCGGCCCCTGTGGTGCCCGTGCAACTAGTCCATGCGTTATCACACACATGTATATAATATATATACATATATATACATTATATCTGCAAACGTATATCTGTTACAGTGTTTTGCCCTGTCCAGCTTATCCAAAAGAAAATGGTAGGAGCAGATAAAATGCAAAGTTACTTTCCAGACAGGATGTACATGATAAGTAGTCAAAGTCTAGCAAACTGTGATTAACCTTCAGTTGGCTGCTTCTGGGTTTTTTCCCTCTAGGCCACTCCCTCCCAAGGCTACGTGCTTTTTCTCTGTCTGTCTGTCACATAGCTTTCTACTAAATCCAGATGGAATAAGGAAACTCTTGTCTAAATGAATCAGCAGCACCCAGTGAGTTCAACAAATGCTGAAAGAAATTCTATGTATATGATACTTGCATCTTAAAATTTCCTTCAGTGTTTGTGCCTGTGGCAGCGGTGGTAGGACACACAGCAGAGAACAGTGACTAGGTTAGGGATCGGTTTGCTCTCCACAACTGTTTGGACCAGAGCTAGATGATCCTTGAATAAAATGCCAGCTATGCTGTTTTGTTAGGCAGGATCATTGAATTATGGAGATGAACTAATAAGAACAGGAATAAGACATTTTTAGGAGACCTACTGTAGACAGTCTGGGAGAAGAAAACACTGTTAGTCCTAGACTAGCAGATCTCTTACACATTCCATGCTTGGGAACCTACTCAGTCTATTTTGGAGATCCAGCATGCATTTTTCTTTTCTTATTTAGTTGCCCTTCCTCTTTTGCCATAAAAGTCCCTCTCTTTTTGTATTCATGCCTTTCAAGCTGTAGATTGCTGTATCCCTTTAATTGTCGAAGAGCCAAAGTCTTAAAAATCCAGTTCTATTTTAGTCACTCACTGTGTATCAGTCTCCCCAGCGCTCTGATCATTTTTGCTGTTTTCTGGACTCTTTCCATTTTCTCCCTCCGTCTTACTGATAGTTAGACGGCTACAACTGCATGTAAAATTCCTGGCAGGCACATGAAGAGGAAGGTCATCTCCAGATGGGTTTTCACCTCCTGTCTTTTTGACACGATGCGTTTCTGAAAACAGCTCAAAACTGTTTTGTTTGTATTGCAAACAATACATTTAGTTTTTTAGTATGGGCTCACTTAGGCATTATAGCTTTAAGATTAATCAGAATAAATGCTTGGCCTCCATTGCTTCTGTTTATGCCAGCTGAAGGTTTGGCCCTTTTATTTTCAGTTGGCTGCTTCAATTTATAGCTGAGAGTTTGGTGTGTTTTTTTTTAATGTGTGTTCATGTTCCTTCATTGATGCCCTTTATCACTTTTCCATGGCTTGCTTCTTTTCCTCTTTGACAAAGAATTCTGTGTAAAGACTCCCATCCTCCAGTGAGAAGCCTGTTAGTCCTACAGCTGAAATAAGTCAGAGCTCCGGCTTTTCCAGCTGAACCTTTGGGAGTAAGGGCAGAATCAGAGACTTGACTGTCAAAGTACTCAATGATGGTGTCCAGGCTATATATGGTAAAACAACCCAGGCAATACTCTGAATTTTACGCCACTCCTGAGGCTTAGTCCCATCTTGCCCTTTGAGGCAGTTTTCCCTCGACCTGAGCTCTGGTTCCTCAAAAATCCTGTTCACAGTGGGCCAGGCGATGCTCTGACAAGGTTCCTGGGACCCTTCTAAGGAAACATCTGGGAAGCATCTCTCTCATCCCCAAAGTACAAGGGCAATGAAGGTGCATCTATATCTACACTTTGTTTTGGTGACTATCTAAAATGTACGCTGGGCACTCTGAACCTCTGAATATCAAGTTTATTAGGTAATATTGACATACTATACTGAAAGCGTAGCAAGCCTGAGGCATTTCTTGGATTATGACTCATTCTGTTTTCCATTTCAGCAGCTCCACGTTTATCTTGGTGCCTTAACCGAGTATTTTAGATTTGTTTAGCTCTTTTCATTGTAGACTTTCTAGTTTGCTTCAAATTTGTTAGTAAAAGAGAAGCAAAAGACAGGAGAACACAGCTTTTGAGGACCTTCTGACATGAACAGGAAAGTAGGAGTATGGTCAGCTGAACTGAGAGCTGATAGACCAAGGCTTTGTTTTCCTCAGTATGTAACTTCTGGCAAGGCATCTGTGCTTTTTGTGCTATATTGTCTTTATCGGTGTGACTCATTACCATTTCATTTTGGGAATGAAATGCAGTTTTATCAGGCTCATGTTTATTAATCCTGTGAAGCATACCGGGGAACCCATTTGGCTTTATATGTGCCCAGGTTGCCGTTTAAAAACCTCTTAGTGTGTGCTGCACAATACTGTATACAAAACTTGCAGCTGTATCATAAAAATTCAAAACTTTCTGGAAAACTCTCCTTTTCTCTCAGGTTGATTTTATAGACCACATCTGACATTGTATGAGTACCCAAATTCTCAGAAACAGTATATTAAATCTTTTTATTCACTTACTTTGCCTCATTGGTGTAGCCTTTTCTTCTTGAACAGATTTGTAAAAAGGAAAAGTACTGTTCAGCATGCTTGGTAGGGAA
>NW_010527987.1:9243-32490 GCF_000687285.1 Phaethon lepturus
TTTTAAATAGACTCTGCCTGTTGAGTGTGGTAGGGTAGATGCAACCTGCATCCTCACAGTGAGTTTGAAAAATCAGTAAGGACTCAACTCTGGGATCACCACAAATTCTGATGAAAGAGCAACATGTCAGGTTGTTTACTAGTTCTTCTCTTGCTCCAGGGGAGATACATTTTTGCCCAGTCCTTGATTTGCAGTAGATCAGGTCAATGGAATGGTTAGGGTTGAAAAAACCACCATGCTTTTCCTAGCTTGCTGCTTGCCCATCCTATTGATAGGAAGCAGATGACTGGTTTCACCGTTGTGTTGTTGCCTGTGATGATCTTTGTTAATGCTGGGAGGAAAGATGAGGTGGCAGAAGGGACGCAGAAGGGTCTGTTGCTACCCACAGTGAGTGCATAGGAATGAAGCACAAGCCCGTCCAGAACTGCTACCAGTACAAATAGCGGTGCAACCTGCAGGGCCAGGCATTCTGCAGATTGGCTGGGATCTACGTTACTGAAAATGCTCAGTCTGCCTGGAAAGACCTCCTGCAGGCAGCTGGCTAGGGGGAATCTTTAAAAAATAAATGAGAATGCAGTTGCAACACAAGGGCTGTGTAGTCTAACTGTCCCTCTGATAGGCGTCAGAAGAAAAAAAGGCTCACCCTTGTCTGTCATACATAAGATACAGATAATTCTGGTATTTTTAAAGAAACCACTTTAAGACAGGCCTGTGAGAAAATGTCTTTTCTTTCTGTTTTGTTCCATTCAGAGACATTATTTCCAGATCACTGTGACATGAAAGAGCATGTATTTACAGAATATTACAGAGTGTCTCTGACAGAACATAGCTGAAGGCAATATAATCTGGAGAAAGATGCCTCATAAATTCCACCCTATCTCATGACCCATCCAGCAAAGGTGTTTTTGTTCAGACACTGATCAAAACCCAATTATCATCGTGTAGGCAAGGAAGATTAACAACAGACAATGTGAGCATTTACCCAGAGCTCACCAAGGAGTGGGCGGAGAACAAAAATCTAAAGAAAATTCAGAAACAGAGCTGAAGCCTGACGTGATGAACAGAAACATGTTTTTGTAATTAGTATGTTCTCAACAGCTGAAATCTTTTGCTGCTTGCTGAATGCTCTGTACGGGCCAGTTGGGCAGTGGGGAAAGCTGGCCAAACATTCCCACGTTTGCAGAGAAGTGCCACATGCCTCCACGGCATGTGATGTTTGAAGAGGCTGCAAAGTTAATTTTTCTGCAATGTCTGCAAACTATGACTAACAAATAAGTAATCAGAAGAGTACAGTACTGGCTCTGCCATCCTTCCCACCGATGAACTCGCTCTCTCGTATCTGCCCTGGCAGCGTGTGTGCTCTGGGCATCCATGTCCTGACGGCTGCTAAATGCCGCTGCAAGAAAGCAGATGCTGTGGCAAAAGCAGGTAAGCAGCACGACTCAAGCTGAAGTGGCAGAGAAGGGGTAAAAATGGAAGGCAGGGAAAGGAAAAAGCCTGGTATCAAAGCAGCATTGTCTTTTCCCCTTGGGCATTATACAAATCTCCACTAATAACCTGTATAGCAGGAATTTATAAAACACAATCTGGATGGAGAGGAATTTTGCCTCTCGTGTGCTCTGAGTCTAGTGGATTTTACACACAGTGTCCAAAAGAAGCTGAGCACTGCCCGGGTTTTATGTTTCCCAGGTACAGAAGTTACAGGAACAATGAATCTTGTCTGTGTTTTTATCTCAGCATGCCTGGCAGAGAGAGGGAGCTTGGCCTTTAGAGTCCATGCACAGCTCGGCCAAATACATCATGTCAACTCAAGTTCAGAGAAAGCGAAGAGAGATTCAGCACAAAGAAATTGTTTGCATTCTGGGGCTGCCCTTTCGCAGGTGGAAATCGGGGTGGCTCTGTCTTTTGAAAGCCTGAGGAATGGAGAGGTTGAAATGCTGCGAGCACGTAGCCCTATTCTTTGCTATGCGAGATGGACCTATTTGGTCTGATTTCTCTGTGAGGAAGGATTTGAAAGGTACTGAAGTAGAAATCCATATGGTAAAGACTCCCTGTGAAAGAAGAAATTTGTGGTTTATTAGTTGTATAATGCAGTAATTGAGGTTAACTACTGAAACAGTAGTTGTTGCTCTCTTAATGGTCAAAGAGTTGGATAGTGAAAATACGCTGTTAAAATAATTGTTTAAAGTTTCTTATATTCACAGTAACTTTCAAAGCAGGGTGTCAGCTCTGCCAGGATGTCAGCTGGCGTCACTGAAGTTCCTGCACAGCACTTCTCCGCGCTCTGAACTGAGGAGAATCGGGGACACGAGTACGTAACTGAAGCAGGAACTGGGGCTGAGTTGCTTGCCGGGCACAAGGCAGCAGTGAGGTCCAGTGTTGCAAGAGAAACACAGATCTCTAAATTCTGATTTTGCACAGTAAGAGAAAGGAGACATAACGTTAAGCATTTTTTGCATTAAAATGTGCTTTAAATTGCATTAAATTTTGTGTAAAATTGTGCCCACCTATGTTGTCTAGCAGATGAATTTTGGAATTCATGATCTAGCAAAGTCCAGTCCTCTTGCTACTAACCGTTCTCACTGCTAGGGAATGCTGGTGGTTTTTGAAGAGCTCTGGGAGCAGGTTGGGTTTGATAATGACTTTGCTAACATCTGTCCGGGTGGTTGGTTAAGCATTTTAATTCCATTCACCAGATCAGAATTAAAGACTGAAGACTCATTCCATTCATTCAGGAAAGGCAGCCTCTCTGTCTACCCACTCCATCTACCAGCGCAAGTTTGAAAACCTAACAGAAAGAAGTACTTTATAGTTAGAAGTACTATAATTTAGAAGTGCTACATAAAAGAAGCTCTTCTACGCCTCCAGCAATGCGCCGCACGCTTTTATGGCGGGCAAGTAACTGTTTTGGGTACGCCAACAGATCAAGTTTAACAATTTATGACCGGATTAAGAGAGACGTAAATATTGTTTGATGGCGGCTGGCTGAGTGCCGACCTGCAGCACGGTTCCGTGTCGGAGTTAACACCAGGGACTTAAGAGAAAGGTTCAGCCACCGCCGGGAGAACAGCGTCAGCCTCGGGGGTGGCTGTTGTGGTACCTGGTTCCTCTGCACCCATTTAAAAAGGGAACCCTTATTTTTTAGTGGTGGGGTTACTGTTTCATTTTGTGGAATGTAAAAATGTTTGTAATTATTTTTCATGTGGTTGTGTGACACCAGCCACATCTAAAGTTTGGTTTCTGTGAGGTTTGATAAACTGCTGTATTCATAGGCTTCTTGGGTGTTGTTTCGGTGTTAACTCTGTGTGCTTTTATCTGGCTGAGCCATTTTCGCTGAAAAATTGTCATCTTATATGCTTTTGATAAAACTAAGTCTTTTTTAAATTTTCAGCAAGGTGGAAACAGTTAGATTATTTGTATTGTGTGCCAGTAAAAACCACAATATCCTACTTCTTCCCCATGTTGGCTGGTTAGGGCACATCCCTGTGATTTGCAGGCTTTAATTTCCAGCCTCCTGAGGCTGAAAAAGCTGAGAACACAGAAACCAAAGCTTATTTATAGAGTGGTTCTGCTAACCACATTGATACTGTGCAGAGGTAGACAGCACCACTGACTGTTCTGGTCTCAAAACTATTAATATATGCTGACTACAAGGATATCTACTTTGCAAATTGCAGGTATTTTAGCTGGAGATATATCAGCTCAACTCAACCAGAGAAGAAGAATTCTTCTGGGTGAGAATAAACGAATAGGAGAAGCTAGATGCCAAAAGTAGTCTAATAATATAATGCATTATTTCCACTTACAGGGACAGTTTACTGTACTTCTAGCCTAAAAATTTAGCAGAGGGATTTGTCTAGGCTGTGAAATTGTCTCGCTGCTAAAAAAGAAGAGAGACAGACTGTGCTCAGCTCCTTTTGGAACCACCTTCAGAAAAAAAAAATCATTCAAAACACGAAGCAAACGAAATATGTGTCCAAAATGCTATCTTTCACAACATCAGCAGAGTCTTCCGTACTGTGTTATTTATGTTCTGGTGCTCAGATTTATTTTTGTCCCAATTTCTTAATATCTTGGTTTACAGCCTTTTGTCATCAGGCAAGGAAAGAGAGAAAGCTTATTGCTCCTAATTCCGTGTTAGAAGAAAGAAAATGCAATTGTCTTTATGAGTGCTTTCTCTCTGTTTCATTGCAGAACTTTAGTCTAGAACCTGTATAAACTGTCTCAGAGTAAAGGAGTATATAGTACGCATTTCATTTCCTGTTCCAGTATTATATGGTGGAGAGTACTTTAGGATAGCTTTAAAAAATGGACTTAATTTTTTTTTTTAAATAAGTAGGCAAGCCAGAAAGTCATCACTGTACATGAAAGTGGTTCTCTACAGGTATGAAGCATGCCAAATGCTATTGACTAGTCTGATTTTGTATTTCTGTTTACATTATCACTAGCATGCCACTGTTTTTCTAAATTACCCTGTGTCCTGCAGGATAAGATAGTAACATACTTCCCTTTGGCTTTCAAGATGTAATTAAGTTGGGCTTAGTTTACCATTTTAATGAGGAGAACTCCCTACACAATTCTCTGTATCATGCATAAACATGAATTCCTGTTTATTCATACTGAGAGATCTGTTAGTACTGAATTATACTAACATCTGCATCTTGAAACAAAAAGCACCCATTTTTAAAAATTCGTGAATGAATAGCATGTGTAGTCAGGTTTATGGAATATTAAGCTGATTAAAAGTTCAAGTGTAAACAATCAGGGTAAGCCACCTGAGCTTATTTAATTAACATTCAGAAAAATGTGAACATGTGGGGAGAAATTTTCCTGTGTGTTTTGACACATTTCTTTGTTCTTCTACCCATCAAGATACAACCCCTACACAACAGACGTCTGGGGGTTGTTTAATGTCTGGGTAACTGAGAACAGAATAAGGGCTATCCTGCCTGTTTACGTGTCTTGTATCTTGGATCTGTCAGGAATGTGCTGCTTGGCTAGGCTGCCTTCCCGTGGGAGCCACATCGTGGTGGGGAGGGACACGGGGCAGCCCCAGCACCCTCCCGAGCGTGGGCGGGGTGTGTGGGTCCTGCAGCTGGGAAGCCCTTCCAGCTCCCACGGGTGAGACGTACCCCTCGTGAGCTGGATGCGGCAGGATTTGATGTGGGAGGCAGCGCTGGTGCAGGGTGAAAGTGTCTCCATCCCGCGCAGGCTGTGACAACAGGGGTGACCTGAACTGCGGCTCTTGCCATGAAGTGAACACAGGGACGGCTCCCTGTCTATTATTTTGATGTAATAAGGTGATGTGAGAAGTCAGAAGAAAAATTACATGGCTTCATGAAGTGTCCTGTGATGGAACTATCTGGATTTACTGTAAGAGACATGGCCATGCTTAAGTGGTGCTACCTACTCTAAAGAATCTGCTTTTACCAGGCAGGGTTTTTATTTAGAGACAACTGAGCATTTTCAAGTGGTGCTAAATGCTCTACGAATGCATGGAGCCACATCTGAGAATATTTTTATTGAGATGACAACATTAAAGTGAAATACTGAACTGGTGGAATGACAGAGTGTGAACGGTGGCTTAAAAAGTATCTTCTAGTGAGAAAATGAATGATAAATTCCATTTACAGGAGAAAAGAGAAAGCTTTCTGTGAAAGCCTTTGTTGTAGAGTGTGTGTCTGTCTCCGTGAAAGAACTTTTGGAGCTGCTGGAGAATTATGACATGGAGACCCCTCCAGCCCCAACATTCCCTATAAGCATATGTTTAACTTAACATTTTGCCTACAACATTTTCACTGCCTGAATGCTAGCAGTATTTTAGCATTTGTGATGTTAATTTGATTCTATGGAATGTTTTTAATAGTTTGATATGAAAGAGCTTTAGGGTTGTACAATATGAGATGGCTGTGTAACTTTCTCAGGATCCTGTAAAAATAGCAGATTCACATTCCTCATCAAATTGGGGCATTCCTTGAGCAGACGTTGCCTTGCTTCATAGTAAATCAGCTCCAGTACCTTTGGTACACATGAATTTACCAAGAGCATGTCTCTGAAAGGTCAGCAGATTGCTCAGTCTAGTCAAAACGTCTTTCCAAGTTTTAGATTACACAAACTTCGGTCTTGAGAAAGGTCCCCCTGAGTGGTTCCCTTTTTATAAAAAATGTTGTGTTGATTTGCCAGTGAATTTTCAGTATGTTGCTAAGGCACACTGTCTTGTTTTCTGTTCACCATTTGGGCAACGCTTCACCATGCACTAGGAAAAACACTTTGAGGAACATGGGCTGCTGACTGATTCAGCACTGATGAGCTGCTGTCCACGACCACCTATAGCACAGATGTGTCCACCAAGAAGGTGGGAGGCAACACCACTTTATTTAGATTTTATTCACTGGTTTAGACAAATACTTCATTTTTAGCAATGCTGTGCTTTGCGACAAAGAAATTCTGGGTCCTGCTTCAGTCAGTAGAAAATATTCGGCAGTTCAGTGCTGACACTGTAATCATTATTTCCCAATGGCCTGTTGCAGTACTTTCCAGCCTCACATTGTTCATGCCTTAATCACTTCCCATCTTAACTATCCCTGCTGCCACTTCTGTGCTCTTAAGTCTCATATCTTCTCAGTGTCCAAAGTTCAGTGGCTAATTCATGGGTTTACTCAAGGAAATGGAAATGTCCCACCCTTCTCCTCAGTCACTTTGCATTGGCCTTCTACACAGCTTTAAGAACAATTCAGTCTTTGCCCTTTGTCTTCCAAACCTTTCCTCTATAGGCTGAAACACAATGTCTACTCTGTGATGATGAATTTGACCAAATTTTAGTTGAGCTATTCGTGATGTTCAAAGGGGCCAAATACTACCACATTTCATATTTTTAACTGGGAATAAAAATTGTCATGAGCTACATGCGTTGCATTAGGCAACATTGTGAGGCGAAGTTCCCCGAGATATCTATGAACACTGTCTACCGGACATAGTTTTCAGGAAATAGTGTGGGGATGGCAATGAACTCTAGATACCTTCTGGGGATCCCTGGAAGAATTTGGTCTTCAGTGGTATTATGAAACTCTGAGGTTCTCTCAGTGGCAGCAGCTGCATATTTAAGCATCAACGGCCATATTATTTGTGTACAAAAAAGATTGGGTGAAATTGTGGCCATCTCAAGCCAATAATGAAACATAATAATTAAGTATTTCTCTCTTCCAAATTTAACTGTCTTAAAATTGGAAATTCTGTGATTTAGACATTTAGCCTAAGCTGGTTCTTCTATGGTTGCAGAAGGAGAAGCTCTTCAAAAGGTAATTTGGCTAGTTATTTTATATGTGTGTTTTACAGTTAGGCTAAAATGCCCTTAGGACCCAGTTTCTCTCCCTTAGGAACCAATTTCTCTCCCTTTACTGTAGACAGTGTAAAGGACAGGCTTAGAATAAAATCCAGGTGTTGTATAGCTGGTTTCAGTTATGCATTGTCTTCCATGGTTTTGTGCATTATAGTCTTGGGCTCAGCCCTGCGTTGTGCACTGTGTGATCCTGCCCAGAGTCACCTTGATTTCCATGGAAGAACAGGTGGTTTTGGGCCGCAATCTGGGTTGCATCAACCAAATTATCTTTTTTTCTATATTTTGCTAAAAAGGAGACATTTAGCAAGTATAAATCAATTTTAATGCTATTTTGGTAGGAAATAGAGAAACATCCTGGTTCATAGGAAATAACAGGAAGTTTTAAAATTCTCTGTTTACAGTTTTAAACACATTTTGTATAATTTTCCACAAAATGGAAAATCTCATTCCTGTAGAGGTCTGCTCAAGGTACAAACCTTCTCAGATGTTTGCTTTACTGTGAAAACCATTGACAAGTAAGGACTCCACAGAATATGGTACAGCTTATTTTAGTTAAGCTGTAATTGCTTTGCAGAATTTTTCCAATTTTAAAAATATTTTTAAGAATTAGGGTATATCAGGAAAAAAAAAAGCAAGCCATTTGCATTTTAACTCCTTCTGTCAGCATATTGTATTGCATTTTCCTTGGCTTTCACTCTCCAAGCACTGTTTCTCAGTGGTTGTTTCTCCCTTACCTCAACACTTGTTTCTCACTTAGGCCATGATTTTGCGATCGTATTCTTGCAAGCTAGGTGTTGATTTACTCCCAGTAGTTATTGTTTGGTAGGTGCCTGTATGCACATACCTACCACAAGTAAATGAAAGATGTTTTATCAAATTTCTAGCAATATCTGATGAATTAATTAGTCAAAGAAAATTGTAGAAGTAATCAGTGAAAATGGAAAATACAAACTTAATTGTGAGAGATGCAGAAACTCTTGAATCATTAGGCTTTACAAGAGTCTTAAAAATTGGCAGTTTGTAGCAGAATGTAGATATTTCCACTTGCTTCCATCATCTCATGTTCATAAAATTAGTCATCCTTTGCTTCCCCTAGTTCTGCCTTACACAATAGATATAGAGCAATCCACTGGGATAACCGTGGAGTTCCAAACCATTGAACTATATTTATTTAGATTACAAAAACAAAAGCAGCAAACCTGACTGATGAACATCACAGACTGAAGGAACAATGCCTTTAGAAACATGCAAATAGATTTCCTTTAATTCTGGAAGGAGGTCTTTGACATAAACAGCGTGGTAAATTATTTAGCCTCTATTTTTTTGGAGATTGAGCTTGCTAATGTTCCAGATGTGAGAGAACAGGAAGTTCTATCATTTCCTCAGAATATGTGATGTGTAGACTTTTTTTCTTTAACTGCAAATTGATAAAATAAGAAGAAAAATTAAACAGTCATTCCCTTATACATATATGTTGTGGTATTAGTATTATTCATGACACCACTTTTTCTGATTTTTAACTTTTTCCTAACATAATTGTTTTCTACATCGTTAGAGTCAATCCAGCAATAGAGACCAATATTTACTGCAAGTGGGATGAGAAATCATTAGGATGATATGGATGGAATAAGATGGACTCTATGTTGGGTATTAATGATGATTAGTACTACATATGTGGAAATATATTTTCCACTACAGGTACTGTAAAATGGTGTGTGGTATAATTGATCAGACAGATTTCTCCATCAGTTTGTGTGATTAGAAAATCCGTGTTTGAAAAGAAAAAGGACATAATTAAAATTTGTATAGATAACCGTAAAATTGTTTCCAGTCTAATAGCAGCTGAAGTTGAGTAGCTCTTAAATAAGTAATTTCCTCATTAATTCATTTTAATGATGAATTTTACAAGTTTTTCTTGTTCTGTAGACTCAGCTCTTCAGTGCTGTGCTCTTTTCTTAAATACAGAAATTCCTACAGTAGACTCCTTCCCCACCAAAATATATTTCTATTTTTATGCATGTAAGTTTTATATATATTTCTTAAGAAAAATAGTGAACATGAGAAATGATGACCAAAAGATGAAATTACATAATCTTTGGTCATCCTTTTTAGAGTCCCATTCTTTGTTCTGGCTCTGGTTCTGTCAATAGAAGGACAGCCTCAGATCCTCAGGGTTGTGGATGGTAAGCTCGCACAAGTTAGCTTAGAAAGTGGGACAAGCGAATCTGTAGAAGGGACAGCACTGTCCTTAGATGTCCACAGGATATTGAGTATTAACAGAAGGAAACAATAAAAAGAAAAAAAAATAGTTAAAAACACTTTAATAAGTTTTTGCTCTGTAGTTCCTTACAGTCTGATAATTTTACTGATTCTGTAAATGCTAGGAAACCCTCCAGGAAAGGTAAAACTTGAATTATGCATGAATTCACACATCCTGAAGAGTAAAGGAGGCAAGCCAACATCTTTCAAGAACATCTTTCATTGGATCATATTTTTTAAAAATACTGCATCCTATGAACAGTCCCTGTTTGGTCTTAAAATATTTACATTTCAAGATAAATTTTGACCTACTGAATAAATAAATATCTGTGAATGGTTTTCTAGGTAAAGACACGAGTGAGTGTCCCAAACACAGGAATCAAACAAATTCACTGGTAAAGCTTACAAGACAGTGATTCCCCTGGATCTAGTGAGATTTAAACCTGATCTTTATTAAACATTATTTGTTTAATTCCATCTACTGAACTATACCTAGATTACATTTACTATAACTGTCATTATTAATGATTAGGCATACTACAGCTGAAGTTATGTGAATTTTGGGAAGTATTGACACCGTAAGAATTCAAAATCTAATGCAGGTACAAGGTGCACAAAGGAAGATGGGCTATAGTCCTGTTGTAGTGCCAAGTCTGCCAGGATGCCATCCTGCCTTTGTAACCCACCACGCCTGACAGTAGGTATGTGATAACACCAATAGAGCAGCTGTGTTGAAAATGTCAAGAAGAGGCTTATCAGTGTCCAGCTGGAGCTATACTGAGCCCTGAATTGCATAGATCCTGAAAAAAATCTGATGTCTGTAGTAAGTGTGTGGGCTGCTCCAGTATGGAAACTAATTTTTATTTTTTTCCACTTGCAGAAACCTCAGGCCAGGGCACTTGCACGTTAGAGATTTATAAAATGATCATGCAAACAAGATGGCGGGAGAGGTAATAACTCTGTGTTACATTTGAAGAGAAGAGACTACCAATTATGAGTATCAATATCACTTAATCATTTAGGATTATTTCCTAAATTATTTCCTACATTTCCTAAATTTCCTAAGTATACTATGCACTTACCTCCAGAAAAAAAATTACTTAAAACACTGCAGTATGGCAACACATTCAAATTTGTCTCTGATTGAGCTCAAAGGGAACGTGCTCTGTGAGGTGCCAGAACTCCTAAAATTCACTGAGATATATTTTGAGAAAGCTGTTCTGTAGAAGCACCTGACAGACTATCGAGAAATTAATTGGCTATCAATAAAGAGTCTATTATGAATTCCTTGGCTTCCAAGAGCTTGCCAACAGCCTGCCGCAAGTTGCGCTGCCGTAAGGCGAAATGGGCACACGCACCTGGCAATAAATACTGCTTTCCTGTCATGAAATAGAACAGTGCAAGAGGTAAAGACATGCGTTTGGACACCTGGTTATATCTCAGGTGTCATCCACAGTTGCACTGATCACTCTGAAGGCTTCATAAAACTGAAGGTGTTCCCAGTGTTGAATATAAAAGGTATGGATACCTCCATACCTGAACAGGCATTGAGTTACATTGTGTTGTTTCATAAAATACAGAAGAAACTGAGCCACAGGGACAGAAACCAGGACTAATTTAGGGAAATCAATGACATTGCTCTGAAGTTAGTGCAAATTCAGAATAATTTGCTTCCCCAAAGGTCCACTTTTAAGAAGTGTCCAAAAACCAGGAAACTATAGTCAGCAATCCTGCAAACACCTTGGACCATAGCAAGGAAATAAATAGCTCCTTTTGACTGCAGGTTGTTGGCTGTGTTCACGCATTGTTTTCTGGCTGGGTAACAGCTGTGAAGGGAGGAATATTTTCCAAATGCAAATATAAAAATGCTCTTAGGATGCAGACGCTTTTATCGCTCTTTTGGAACAGTGCATTCTGTTTTAGATATTAAAAATGCAGAGTACGGCACATAGTTCACACCTATTCACTCGATTTGTAGTGCTGGTTGGCCAAAATAACACTGTGTGTGGCAAGGATATAAGGAAGAAAAGACTTGATGGAAATTAAAGGGCTTCTAAATGTATGGTCTTCACAGAATTACGGTTAAGCATTCTCGTTCTATTTCCGGTCCTTCTCTTAGTGAAGTCAGTGACAAAACTAGTGTCATCAGTGGTGTACAGGCAAAATCCTTTGCTTTTAGCACATTATCTTGGAAAAGTCTCCATGTCTAAGACAGTACGACATGTTTTATTACCCTGCAGAAGAGGATAAAACACCATGAGTCAATGTTATCTACACTAAATTGTCTTGTTATGAAATATAATGTTCTGCAAGCCCCGAGTCATTAAAAAACAACAAGGATCCCCAGCAGGATTTTAGCTAAATAATCAAAGAAGAACGTATTTAAATTTCAGTAGAATTGTAAATTTATTATCAATTAGATTTCCAGGTCTTGTTTAAGGAACAGTTGAAAAAATACTCATGGTCTATTTTGTTCTGATTAGGAATGGACTGAAATTTTCTAGAAGAACAGTTTTCCATGAGAGAATATGATCTAATGATATTGAAAAATATCTGAGAAGATTTATATTCAGTTGAAACTGCTAATGGAAGCCAGACTGGCTTCCAGATTTTCACCCTGTTTGTTGTCCCATTCACTTTGTTCTATTCACTACCTCTTCAGCAGCTCTATTGAGATAGAATAAAATGTATCTATCTATCTTTGTCATTTAGGAAAATTTTATATTTTCCATAATTTCATCAAATTTAGAGGAGAAAAAGTACATATTTCTTATTTAGTTTTAGGGGGTTTATTTTACAGAAAGGGAAATGTATGTCCCACCCCAAAATATTTACAAATTCAGAATGTTAAGAGGAGCCAGGTTAAGAAGAGCCAGGACATTCTGATCATCCACCGAATCTTGGCTTTTAATCTCAATTAAAAACCTGCAAGGAGGTAGGAATAAAAAGTTAGTGTCAATAAATAAAACTCCTTATTCCTGACTTCTTTCTCTCAGATTTGACATCAGTGCAATTATATTACCTTATCTAGAAACTAATGTAACTGTGTGACTTCCTGACACAAATGTTGTGTTGATAGAAAAACTATCATAATGTGCCATTAGAAATTAAGAAGGCCTATGAGTGCAGAAACCTGTATTAGCATTTACTTTGGGGCAAGTGTCAAATGACGTAAATTCTATAAAATGATCACAAGAGAGTTGACTTTATGGCTGCTTTTAGCTGCCTGTGAAAGGTGAACCATCTACTTGTATTAATGATGGAGGCACTGCCTCTTCGCTGACACTCACAGCAAGGCTGGAGCATGGCAGAGGCTCTTACCCTAGATGTGACCAGTGAAGGCAAAAGGTCGTGTGCTCATGTTCACACTGCAGATGCATTTTGCTCATGGTTTCCCATCTTCTCCTCCAGCGTTCTCCAAATGTTTCCTTAAAGCCGTGCCTGAGTCTGAACTTCAGTATGTGCTCAGGCTCATGTTTTGCACAGCATATAGACAAAGTCAGAGAGCTTAATGTCCAGGCTCACAATTCAGGTAGCTTTATTCCTTTATAAGCCAAATTTAAGAAACTAGACTCCCTAAGCAATTAACGTAAAGCCTGCCTGGGCAGCGTAGGTGCTCAGACACTTTTCTTAAACCCAGAGGCTGGCTTGGGTATCTTTAATGGCATTGCTACACATGATGGGACCATAGTTTTTGGATAAATGAATCAGTTCAATGCTTCTCTCTGGAAGAGCTTGATTTGCTATAAGTGGTCTGAACATTCCCAGTTCAACAAGGGATAGCAATAAACTACCTAGGGAAGAAGCAAAGCCAGTGGCCATGTTGTCCTGATGACCTGGGGGGAAGGCGCTTGCCTGGGAAGTGGAAGATCTGATTCAGTTTCCTCCACATCCTGAGGAAGTCCCAGCCCCCTCCCATTTCCCAGTCTCTAAACTGGGCTGGGATGGGGTCACACTCCATCCTTCCTATTGCAAATAGACTACCGATAGCCCAGGTGAAGAAATCATGAACCCAAAGAAAAGGTAGACAAGAGGGCTCCCGTGTGGCTTGTGCTGTGTTAGGAGTAGGGAATCTTGGCTTCTGTTCTCTGATGAAGAATGAATATGTAAACAGCTTGGGAAGTGGGCATCAGAGTCCAAGAGTTACTTCTAAATGAGTAATATCTCTTCTGGGCAACACCACAACCTGTGATTTTAGACTGATATGAATGACTTGGTGTCATTAATGAAGTCTGCGATGTGGCTGCTCTTCTAAATACATCACCACTGTCAGTGGAAGGAATACATCCATTTTGGCCCATTTAACAAATTACCAAAAAATAATAATAGCCATGATAAGAAAACAGGAGATGACTAATGAGTTAAGACTTTTTTTGGCAAGAATGTTAAAAAGACATTAAACATTTTTCAGAGGTAAGAAATGTAATAAGCCTCTGGACTGCCATTAAAGGGCAGTGCTAAGGCAAGCGAGAAAGAAAACACTTGTACTCTTCTTCCAAAACAGAGGGGGTTGAACGATTCACACTTCTCCTAAGCTAGTGAGGCAACAGAAACTCGTGGTGAAGAAGAGGGAATAAAGTAGCAAAAGGCTGTCTTTTGCTGGGGTCACTATGCTTTCTCCTTCATCCTTGCTTGTCCTTCTTCTCTTCTGTCCCACCTTCCTTATCAGAGCGGAGCAGGACAGGAGGTATTGTGATATGGTGATTAGTGCAGAGCATGGAGCAACTTTAGTCTTAAATGCCTGTATGTGTTTATGCATGTGTGCATGTGGGTATATTCATGCACTTGTACAAAATTCCATCTGATGCTGACAAAATACATCCAAGGGAAGGACTGATGGTATTTCCTCCTTTTGTTCTTGAGGAGGGTAAGACTTTTTTTTTTCTGCACACAAGAGGTCCCCTGTTCCTGATGCAATCACTTTCAAAATGTGTTGTCCCACCCAAATGAGGATTGCATCCTACTTTTCTCCTCTGGGGACTGCAAGCTTTAACTTTTAGGGCTTGTCTCTACAAATACAGTCTTTACTTCCCTCAGGCTCCATGTAGCCAAAGAGAGAGGAGAATCTGGTCTTGCATCTGTCGTGTATACTCTGTATATCACCCAGTCAACGGGTAATCTTGAAAAAACAGGGTATCTCTCAAAAACTGGATGGAACCTTAAGATAGATGGGGGAAAAGAATCTCTAACTTAAAAATTATGTTTAATAAATAATAAAAACTTACGTCTGAGAATTTGGTGGTGTTTTGCAATGTCAGTCTATATTATCTGTGTTCTTTTGAGCGTATGTCTCCAAGGGCCGCAGGGGTAGGTGCTGAGCCTGGGGCTCTTTCTGACTCAGACAGGCACAGGGCCAGGAAAAATGGTAGTTCCCAGCCCTTCATTAATGAGAGCATGGGGAGATCTTTCTATTTACAGAATCAAAGACCAGCTGACACTTGTTCTGGCACTGATAAGATTATAAATAAGGATCCTGCTTTTGTGAGTTCCTGAGCACCTTCAAATCTCTTTGACCTTGATGAAGAGGAAGAAGAAATTGTAAATATCACTGTCTGAAGATTCTCTGTGAAGTCCTTACATTCACGTGGGACAACAGTGACAAATGTCAGGAACTTGAGCATCCTCAAGATATCATGACCTCTTTGGACTGTTCCAATCAAATGCTTTTTGCTGAAGCCAGCATAAATATTTTTGGAGTACAAAGTTATATTTTCCTTAAATGACCATTGGAAGAGATGACCTTGTGATATGGGTGAAGTTGTATTGAATATCTCAGATGATGAATGATGATATTATATTGTATCCGATTACATAGTTCCTGAATAGGCATAGTTTGCCTACAGGAAGGGTATTAGCTTGCATATTTGTTACCATTTCCTTTTTGTATTGTGAAAACAAAAAATATGCACATTGGCTGTGTATGGTTTGCATAAAAAGATGTGGTTGGTTTTCTGTTATTTATTAATGAAATGCTACGTGCTATTGTAATTTGAAAAATTTTCATCTCCATAGCTTAACTTTATGCGGTTTTCAATTTTCCTGATTTGTGGCAGAAAATGAAAAAAATGTCGTATCTGGGTTTTTACCAGTAGGGCAGTACCATGCTTTGGCAACTCGATGTATTTTTGTCTTTAGTTTATTTATTCTTCTATTTTGTCAGTTGTTTGTCATTGGTTATTAATAATTAAGTTATTAATTACCCAACAAATTAATTTTATCTAAAATGCCCTGAATGGAACAACAGGCAGAACAAAGAAGTAAATCATGACTTAACCTTCAGTTCTCTCTGCTTTTGACATCTGCTTCCTGTGAATCAATGATTTGCATATAAACACATTTAAGCTGCTGCTGTTTGATTTTCAGTCATCTACTGTGGACCGCTGTTGGCGTGAATACTCGTGACCATATCAAACAATGCCAAAAATCTAATTAAATTTTTAAAAAGCATGATTTTAAAATGCCAAAACCAGAGATAACCAAATGGTGGGGAATTACTGTATTATTAGAGAATTACATCATGCAGATAGAGTGATTTGGATTGTGGCTTTGCTTTAGGAAAAATAAAGAGAAAGTGTATTATAAAGATTTAAGATTGAAGGATGATGCATTTTATACAGGTGCTGTTCAATTGCATTTTTTCAAGATTTTTTTTTTTTAAAATAAAGTGATATTTTTGAAATTGGCCACCCTCTCTTTCCTGGCAGCAGCTCAGCAGCTTTTTGCTCTTCTGACCTGTGAGTCTCTTGCTTTTTTTCCCCCCTATGTTTCCATATTTTTTTTTCCTCTTGAACATCTCCATCGGTTCTGCAGCCTCTGCTCCGCTCCTGAAGCCTTTGCATGCGAAGTACCGCTGCTGCATGGGACAGGCTGCTGGGGAGATAATGCGCATCGCGAGAGCAGCTTAACTGGTAGTAGTAGGGGAGTAACTGGGGAGTAATATTACCCTGATTTCAAAGAAGGGAAATGCAAGCACAGAAGTGGCATTGGGATCCCAGGTACTGGATCAACAACTCTAAGCACTAGCTTGACTTTTTTTATCCCTTTATCTTTCCTCCCTCCTAAGAAACTGATCTAAGAAAAATCACCATAATATAGACACAATCTCTACCAAGTTTTGGTTACACCAGGATATTGAGAAAACTCTGTGGCAAATGTCTTTGTGACTAAGAGCCTGTAAAAAGGTTTGCAGATTGAAAGCTGCATTCTTTCAGGCTTAGCTCTAAACAGACCAAATGGTCTCAATATCTGCCTTACAAATGTTTATGCTGACAATAAAATCTGTAAAGGACAGATTGAATGGAAAATTCACCTGGATTAAGTGTTGATCTCATTGAAAGACATTTAAATCCACTTTCATAAGAGAACCTTGTTTACAGTGCTGGAGTGTATAACTTGGAGGCTTTTCAAATGAAATTGTTTTGGAAAAGCTTTTTTTCTTTTCACTGGTTTCGTGGGCAAAACTTGCAGGCTGTCATAAACAGCATATTTCAGTGGGAACAGTTTATAATAGCTTCATTCTAATGTAAATTTACACCAGTTTTGCACTGGTGTAACGGCTGGCTCCACTTGAACATCAGTGGAAGCGAGATCACGATCAGTCCCTGAGGAGCTGGAATAGGGAGAAAAAAGGGGTCAAGATACAGTCATATAATACTTGGCGTATATATTTCATTAGGTATTTATATAATACTCTGTGTGTGTGTGCGTGTATGCAGTATATACGTAGAGAGATTGCGTATCCATATGGGTGAAGCACTGATGCACACATTTATCTGGTGCAGAAGCTCACTTTTATGAGAATTGCTAACTTATTTTAAGCTTGACTCGAGGCTAAGGTTAAGAGGCCAGGGCAGCGGTGTGCTGAGGAGGACTCTTCCCCTCCCGCCGTGCGGCACGCGCTCCTGGCCCCGCAGCCAGTGTCCGGCTGCGCAGCCACGTGGCCCCTTCTGCTCTCGGCAGAATTACATTATCCCACATGACTTGTGCACCCGTGATTTGAGCTCCCACTGTCTCCTAGTTGCCCTTCTCGTGGAGGGGGTAGCTGCCCCTGCCAGGCCCCGACTCATAAAGAATTGACCCATTTTTCTGCCCTTGAGCCAACTCCGTTCCAGCCAGGCTGGGGGAGCTCACCATGGCTGCTTTTCAAACGTCTCTGCTATTTTAGCCTGGATGTATTAGTTCACGTTATTCCAAATTCAATTTGATTTTGCATCCATTTACCTCTCTTGGTCCCTGTAGGTTATTTCCCCGTTCTGACAGCACTCCAATCAGCTCCATGCTGAATTAATGATCTATGTACCTTCTAGTCCAGATTGTTAACAGCATGACCCTAGTGCGTGGAGTTCAGTGGCTTTTATTTGGTTTAAATTGGTCCTTTAATAGGGCTGCTCATTCCCGTCAAAGTCTGGGAGATTGACTTCATTTTTTTTAATTTGTACCCACAGCATAAAAATCAGAAACACACGATACTTCTAGCATAGTTGCATTTCAAGTCAGTACAGGTTTGCTTTTATTTCTGGGATTTCCACTGGGTTTTCCAGTCATAATCCCTTGCTCAAGCAACAGTTCTTTCCTTTTTTTTTCTGGAAGAGGAAAACAAACTGCCTTCCCCCTCCCCAAGTCTTTTGTACAGCTCATAGCATATTTCTTTGCAAACCTGCTAAAAGTAAATGTCGGAGGACCTGGATTACTTGCAGTTACTGGAATGAAGCTGCTAATCTCTTCCTGCACCTGATTTATATGTAAATAGAAAGGAGGTGCCTTGTAGAGAGTCCAAATAGGAATCCCTTCTGTTATAGGAAGCCACAGCTATGAGTCACTCCAAATGAGAAGCTTAGTGAAAACATCAACATCCCTAAAATATCTGTGGAAAAAAAAATCCATGCAAAGGAAAATTAACCTGCTGATTCTAAGCCTATATTACAGGACTGCTTTTTCCCCCTGACTATTCATTCCCTTTGCTTGAGCTAACAACAGTGCTTTATTACAGAAAGTGGTTTTAAATTGTACACAGAGCCAACCCTTTGAAGCTTAATGGCAATGCAGAGATGAGTGAAGCTTTCATGTGTTGCATGTCAGAGGATCTCTGGCATGAACAAACACTGAAGAATAAAAGTGATAAGGAAAATAGGGGCTTACAGGGCTACTGTGAAATTTATGGCTTTATTGAGATACCAAACTCTTACACGTTATCTAAAATCCCCATCAGAATCCTTTAAAAGTGAAAAAAACCCAAACAACTAAAATTCTCGGTACCTTTTAACTATTTACACTTCTTAATTCTCCCCACAGCAAATTCTATTTACAGACTCAAGCTACTTTCCTCTTCTTGGGTTCCTCACCCCTGCTTATCAGCATATTTTCCCTTGTTTTTTTCCCCTACTTTTTGATGCCGCTACCAGAAGGGCCTGGCCGTCGTGGTCTTCCCCTCCAAGGACAGCACTGCTGGGCACCCTTGCCTCTGGGCCACCAAGAGGAGCCAGCAGCTAGCTCTGAGTATGAGCACAGCCAAAAGCAGAGCTCACTGTGGCTGTTTTTCTCTCTTCTTCCTTTTTTTTTTCTCTGTGGGGTATTGTATCTCGTCTCCTGTTTGCGTCTGGCACGCTAGTCCTGCTGAGTGGTGGCCGACTTTGGGTGTCCAGCCTGCCGAGCTGTCTCTGGGAGCCCAGCTCAGTTAGCAAAGCTCTGTAGGGTGCTTGGAGGCCTCAGGTCCTCATGGAAGATCCTCACCATGCACGTTGAGGAGGGAGATAAATGGAAATGAATACTGCAGGGCCAAAGAGTTGCAATACCTGCTCTTCTCCCTGACCCTGGAGGACCCTCCATCTGTGTCCAGGAGAGCTGGCTGCCGAGCTGGGTCCTTCCACCCATTGTCCAGGGAGGGGAAGCGGCTCCTGCTCCCTGCGTCCGGGCTGGCAGCAGGAACACTGCATCATTCCCTCTCTCTCCCGCAGGGCCGAAGGCCGAGTTTCAGGCTTGATGCACGAGGCTGAGGCTCAGCGTGGGTGCCCGTCCCTTGCGTGTGCTCCTTGTGGGAGCTCATTGCACCACATCACCATACAGGCTTTCTCTTTTCTGAGCCTGTTTTTGTTTACTCTAACTCTTCATTTGGTTTTTTCTCTTTCCAATGAGAACTGTCATAAATCAGAAAAAGCTCAAGTCAGACTAGTAGATACTACCAATCGTACGTATCATTCGCCTCTCTGTGGCTGCAAACACCTTCACTGGCAAGTGTCAGCTATCTTGAATGGCATCCAGGGATGTGCTCTACCTCTCAGTACAGACAACCCGTTGCTGTCTATAGCCATTTTCCCTTTACAGTTTCAAAGGCTGTCAGAATGAGATAGGCAAGCTTTGACTTGTCCCCCAGGTTGAACCCGAGCCCCTCCCTGGGTCAGATGCCCATCAGACTTAGGTTTGCATTGCACACGGAGATGCTCAGCCCTGAGAATGCTGTGGCTGTTGTAGGAACAGTGAAGGATGAGAGCCCTAAGGGACCCTGCTGTAAAAGAAGGGGCTGCAGGGCTGTCTCCAAAGCAAAGTGCCAACTGAGCACAATATGAGCAGGCTGAGGTGGTGCAATCCCACCTAACTCAGGCGCCTTGTTCAGATCCAGTGCTGCAAGTATGCAAATGCATTCAGCAGTATTCATTTGCACTCTAATGATACCCTCAGGTAGATCAGCTAGGAAGAGATGCTGGATTTTGCCTGGATTCCCATGTCATCTGGAAGTGTGAAGTGGAAATAGTTTTCCAAAAATGCATCCATGCTGTGAATATAGAAAATATTATCTCTATAAATACAGAATGTTATATGTATATATACACATATGAAAATCTGATGTGCTCCACTGGAACACTGCTGCTTTGTGAAACACCAGAATTAATGTTGCCGAATCCAGGTGATGGCTCTTTGTTCACTCCCTCCCTCCCTCTCTCTCCGAGCATCCTCCCACCATTCCATTTCAAGCAGTCTTGCTGTGCTTTTACCATCCTCCTTCCTGCTGTCTTGTAGCAGAACGCTCCAGATGCCTTCACCCACAGGTTTCTGTGCACTGGGCTTATGTCACTTGAGTTTCTGTGTGTTTGTCTCATTGGCCTGGAAGCTTTTCCATGCACAAGGCAGGGGTTAGGGCACAGCAATTCATCTGCAGTAAACTACAGCCTGTATCTTTTTAATAGCGGAAAGACAATCTGCACTAATGACTTCAGAAAAAAGTAGCAGAAAGCATGTGCCAGCTGCAGGGACAGGAGCTCGAACAGCTTGTTGTAGTATGCCTGCCGGGTGCTGAACTGCAGCTACAGCTATGAAACGTCCTTTCATCCAGGCATTTTGACAAGACAGGAAGAAAAATATTAACGATCTTTGCTTCTCCAAAATATTTGGGGATTTTTTTGCCATTGTAGCAAGGGTTTTATCTTTCAGAATATAAGAAACTTCCAGAAAGCACTGGTGAGGCCGCACCTCGAATCCTGTGTTCAGTTTTGGGCCCCTCACTACAAGAAGGATGTTGAGGTGCTGGAGCGTGTCCAGAGAAGGGCAACGAAGCTGGTGAGGGGTCTGGAGCACAAGTCTTACGAGGAGCGGCTGAGGGAACTGGGGTTGCTTAGTCTGGAGCAGAGGCGGCTGAGGGGAGACCTTATCGCTCTCTACAACTACCTGAAAGGGGGTTGTGGTGAGGTGGGTGTTGGTTTCTTCTCCCAAGTAACTAGCGATAGAACGAGAGGAAATGGCCTCAAGTTGCACCAGGGGAAGTTTAGACTGGATATTAGGAAAAATTTCTTTACAGAGAGAGTGGTCAAACATTGGAACAGGCTGCCCAGGGAGGTGGTGGAGTCATCATCACTGGAGGTGTTCAAAAAGCATGTAGATGTGGCACTTCAGGACATGGTTTAGTGGGCATGGTAGTGTTGTGTTGATGGTTGGACTTGATGATCTTAAAGGTCTTTTCCAACCTTAATGATTCTGTGATTCTGTGAAAAAGAAGTCAGGTTTGCAATGGTTGCAAAGCCAAGGAAACCCCTAGAACTATGCTGGCTTGCACCAGCCTAGGATTTTGCTGTTACTGTCTTAATTCTGTTAAATGTTCATGGGAACTGTATTCCTGACTCACTGAACAGCAACTCCAAATACCACAAGGTGCTAATTAGCTTCCTAAATATGAACACATTCAATAATAGTCTTGACTGTTTTTATCCTCCTTCTCCTAGATGGCTTGGCTTGGTAAGG
The DNA here is from genome assembly GCF_000687285.1 of Phaethon lepturus. Classification (NCBI taxonomy): domain Eukaryota; kingdom Metazoa; phylum Chordata; class Aves; order Phaethontiformes; family Phaethontidae; genus Phaethon; species Phaethon lepturus. The sequence goes on from NW_010527987.1 coordinate 31,070, forward strand.
TTCTGCACAATAAAGTGGTGGTTAAGAGAACAGAAGTAAACACCAATTTCAGACTTTTCTGTGATGACTGACTATGCATGCTAAGAAGTGTATTTCTTTCGTAGTCAACACAAGGGAAAAAACACTACAAAAAGCTTTTTATAATCATCATTTCAATATTTTTATTTTGATCACTTTCACACTGGTTACATCAGCACTTGATGTGTGTATTCTTCAGCTGGGCAAAAGATAACATCCATAGACCCATGGTTCCAAAGCCTCTGGTTTGTAAACCAGCTTTTATAGACACTTAGTGAAATCACTGGAATGGGTGTGGAAAAATAATGGAAAAATAATTTAATAGTATTTTTAGGGTATTTCCCATCCTTCTAATTCCTATCTACTTCAAACAAAATCATACTGAATGAGTAATCAAATAACCTTTTTCTTTCTGTAAGAGTGAAGCTTCTTCTTATTCTTACTTCTGCTGATTCCTTTGCATTTCAGGAAATCAATCCTTCAGCTAGTGCCTCCAAGAAAAGACTAGAAAAAGATCTGAAAGAATCGATTGATATAGTTGCTAAAGTTGCCAATATTTCCACTGATATTTCAGGTCTTACAAAGGTAAGATTCTTGCCTTATATTGTTTAATCAGGAGAGTTTGCTGGTTCCCAACCCATAGCCTTCCAACCCAGCTCCAAAATTCTCCACTTTTTTCCCATCTATATACTACCTCAAAAAGTAAGTTTGAGTAAACATAGTACTTTAACCATTTCTCAACAAGGGGACTGGGAAGAATTCTGCTGGGCCTGCTTAGCTTGATTCAAAACTAGTGTGTAGGTAAAATCTGTTAGGACGAAAAGAGCTAGGAGCCTCCTCCTGGAACGAAGTCTTCCTACACTCAAATTGCCAGCTCAGATACATGAATGAGGCCTTTCCAAGTGCTCTAGCTGGATTCTTCTTGGTGCCCCAGGCTGGGTGACACAGTTTGCAATGCCTCCTCTCTGCTGCTCTGGTGTATGTCCTTGCATGCAGTCAGCCTGACCACAAAATGCAGCAGAAACATTCCAATAGACATAAAGAAAAGGTGAAGCAAATGCCACACGGAAGCAGCTGTAATAACACCAGTGGTGGTGTCCCAGGAGGGAAGGACAAATTTTTTTAGCTGAAGAAGTGACTCATATACTTTTTGTTTCAGAGTGGTTGGTTGAGAATATTGCCCACGGATTCTTCTGCTGAATTTACTTCCTTCCTACTTCACAGTAAAACAGCAATGGTAAAATCACAGAAACATAGAATCATGGAATGGTTTGGGTTGGAAGGGACCTTTCAAGGTCCTCTAGTCCAAGCCCCCTGCAATGAGCAGGGACATCTTCAACCTGATCAGGTTGCTCAGAGCCATGTCCAACCAGACCTTCAATGTTTCCAGGGATGGGGCATCT
>NW_010527988.1:0-5818 GCF_000687285.1 Phaethon lepturus
CCTTTCCAACCTAGTGATTCTGTGATTAATGGCAGGGTGAGAGGCATGAAGCTGATTTACTTGCATGTGAAAAATTGAATTTGCATGCAAATACTGCCACATGAAATACAAAGTATTTTTTAATTGCACCTACTTCCCTGAAATCTTGTCTAAGTTTTGGCCACGTTAATAACAATCTGTTTATTAATACTGGTATTTTGTGTAAATAAAGCCTTTTTAAACTTGGAGTTGTTGTTTGTTTTGGGATTTCTTAGGCCCTGTGAACAGCTCACTTACCGTGATATCAAATCAACACATTAATTTAGGATTCTTTTACTTTAATTATTTTCAGAAAATACTGCCCCCTTTTATTGCTCTTATAGAATCAATAAGGTTGGAAAAGACCTCTAAGATCATCAAGTCCAACTGTCAACCCAACACCATCATGCCCACTAAACCATGTCCTGAAGTGCCATGTCCACACGTTTTTGAACACCTCCAGTGATGGTGACTCCACCACTTCCCTGGGCAGCCTGTTCCAATGTTTGACCACTCTCTCTCTAAAGACATTTTTCCTAATATCTAATTTAAACCTCCCCTGGTGCAACTTGAGGACATCTCCTCTTATCCTATGGCTAATCGTTCATTCCATGATCTTATTATAGCTGTGCATATGGACTCTCATTTTTAGAGATTACTGATTTAATGTTTTCTCCAGCCTACCCCATGTAAAACTGTATTTTTGATGTAAAACCATATTATGGTAATATATGTAGCATTCCACATAGCATTTGTTGACTTTTGAGTCAAGCTGCTTTGTGGCTGTCTGTAGGCTTTTACATAAGGTGGCTGGCAATTTCCTCCTGCTTAAATATTCCTGATAGGAGTTTATTACTTTTCAGTAGTTGGAGAGCAGTGTAGCACACATTTGACTCTCCTGTTTAGTTCCACCTCCATTTCAGTTACAGACCTTATTGCTATAACTAAGAACTATACAATTTGTGCTTATTATTCTATATACCTTGAGTGTGTTCTGTTCTCCTTTCACTTTTAGCACGCTCCCCAAGGTAATACAAAATAGTAACATGCCATATGGCAAATGGAATCAACTGTAACACAACACAGTGTCTTTTATCATGTAGCTTTACAATATGACGTTCCCAAGTTTGTAACTGATGAATATTGCATGTCCTAGAGAAACTCTGGCTGTTATGCTGCTTGTCCCATCAGAGGCATCCTTGCTGATACTCTGAGCCTTTTTAACATAAATGCAGCAGCAGTCATTTTACAAGAATGGACAACATATACAAAGGCATAGGCAGAATGTCTCGATGTGTGGTAATCTTACCAAACTGCAAAAAGGTAGCATGAACAAAATATTGCACTATCATGAACTGTGCAACATATAATTGATGTGATGTAACAGTAACAATGAGTTTTATGTAGTTTGGGAGGCTTGACTGGGGATTTTTGTTTGGTTTTAATTTCTGTAGAGCTCCTGGGAATTCACAGAATGTGTTATTTCAATAGTGAATTTCCACAGGTTTGAAGTCAGTAATCTGAAACATGCTGTCTGGAAGCATTCGATACTGTTCTATGAAAGATAAACATAAGCATAACATAGCCATTTTGTAGAAGAGTTAAAGCACTTCTCCTACAAGGCCAAACTCTAAAGGGAATTTTATTTTGTGGATATACTAAATGGGTGTGATAAGCTGATGATGTTACTCAGGAGTGCAAAACCCTGTAAGTAACCATTCCTGAATAGTTGACATGTGTTGGTATACCAGCATCTCACATCAGCTTTAGTTTTGCAAGTGGAAGGGAGAGGTAAGGATTAAGCAGATAGATAAGCAAATGATGGATATATAATGTTTAGTTATGAGTACTTCTTTTCATCTTATGCTTGTGGCAAAAATGTAATTTTAATCTATTCTGAAAGTAAGTATATCTAAGAAGTTAAGAGAACGTTTCTGTCATGAACCATTGCATCATGTAACATGCAGTTAGATTAGCTTTCCAACTTGTTTTAAGCTGTAGAGAATGTACAATCTCCACCACGTTGATGGTCCTACAGCATCACTACAGCAACTTTTCTCCAAAGCAGGGAAGCAGAGGAGCAATTGTTGCTCACCATTCCTCCAGCTTTGCTCCTTGGTAAATATATTTTTACAGCTCTCTAATCCAGCTTAAGAAATAGAAGTGTGCTCAAGCTCTAAATGAACTTTCTACCTGTCACCATTGTAAGAAGGGAGAGGTACGCGATAACACACGTTGCTTTTCTGCAGTGCACATGTAACACCCAGAGATCAGTACTAGGATAGGATAATGTAACATTTGAGAACTTCAAACTGATTTGTTGAGAAAGAACAGTAACACACATACCACGACTCTCTTAGTGCTTTGTAAAAATACTGCTTGTTTGGTTTTCTGTAGGAAATAGTAATGTTTTATTTAAGCAAAATAAAATGAAATACAGAAAATCAATTTTATTAAAAGAAATGTCAAATACCAGCGTAGTAAATATTTTCACTGAGGGTAATGGCAATTTAGCTCGAAAAGGAAATTCACTGTGTGAGTGGGTGCAAGGGGGGGCGGGGAGAGGGTGTACATAAGTCCATAGACATATAGCAGTAATTCTCAGAAATACCAGGAAGGGCAAGATAAGCATAAACTGTTGGATACAATTCTTTGTGCAATTTACACTTTATATAGAATCATCTGAATTCCTTACCTGATTTTTTTAGAAACTGCTCTGTCTTTTCGTCCTTGGTTTTTCTTTCTTGCTTATCCGCATCATATCTACTGCCATTCTCCAGTGTTTGCTTACTTCCTTGTCCCATACGAAACCAGCGTGGACTGTATATTGATAATCCTGCATTGACAAATACCTGTGAGTTACATATGGGTAAAAGAAAGAATTTTTAAAAATTCTTTTTGTTCTGTCTTCCAAGAAAACAGAGCTAGAATAACGAGAGACTTGAGGTCAAGTTCTAATGTAATAAGTTTGCACATGTGAATACTGCCATATTTTTATATATCTAACCACTTAATTCCATGGACAAAATCTATTTATACAATTTTTTTTTTTTCTGAAAAAACTGTGGCAACATGAACACATAGAAATAACACAAAACATGTGGGCTTATGAGAACAAGAAACTACTAATATTTGCAAGTTGTCCTTTGGAAGCCCAAGCAACACCTTCAGAGCGACCAGTCATATTTAGAAGTGCCGCAGACTAGTTTAGTTTCAGCATTTATCTGTTTTCTTTTAGGCCTGATACTGAAGTTTACAACAAGGTGCCTATCCGAGACACCTCTGCAGGGTTCAGTGATTTTCACAGAATTCTGATCAGGCTTGCAAGGATTGTCCTTATATTGTAAAAGGCAATTTTCTAAATTGCAATTTAAAGGAGGGTAGTCTGTTTTCTTTTCTGTCTTTGGTGGTGTGGGTTTTTTTGCCAGAACTTATTTCCTGGCTTTTCCCCAATTCCTAAGAATCCCTCCTCTATCTCTTATGACTCTTCTCCCCACCTTTGCTTTTGAACAATCATGCCTTTAGGCAAGAGTTTGTAAATTAAAATTGTCTTGTCCTGTTTTATGAACTTAGCTTATGAACATTCTCATTTTTAATCCTCTGTCTTCCTTAATTAAGTCCAAGATAGTTATAAACACCAATATGGGGAATTTGATCATGATTATTTGAAATGGCATATTTTTGTCATACAAGCAGGTATGAAAAATAATTAAAATTTGAGAACATATACTGGTGCCAAGGAATTGTAAATGAATTAAACTGTTGACTTTTGGGACATCTTTTCTAAAATTAAAAGCATATCTTTCAAATAATTTCTGCATTCATGGGGAACTTATTTTCTTGAGAAGGACAACAGCAGCATTTGTTGGGCCTTTTCCAGTAGGATTTATGTCAGAATAAAGACAAAAAGCATAGAAATACTTAAAATGGCTTCTTTTAAATGACGGCACTGGTTCTACCCTTTCATGCATGGAGTCCTTGAGTGTTCCCTCTCAAGGACTGCAGAAGCCCCTGCAGAAGCCTGCCTGCCACTGAGCCTGGGCTGGCGGCCGCCTGCGGCTCAGGGACCCAGAAATACCGTACGGTGGACAGAACCCTGCATCAAAGATGAACCTAGCCTAAAAATAGCAGAATTTGGCTCCGTGTTTCCCTTTGTCTCGCTGCCAAAAAGCTTTACATAGAATAAACACAGTCATCAGAATTCACTTACGACAAGTAACAGTTAGCTTAGGCATCGTTTATGGCAGAGTTCTGCAATTAGTTGCAGCTTCGTATACTTTAACATGTAATATGTGTTTCCTTAGAGCATGCCACATTTTATTAAAGATGTCCAGCTTTTCACAGAGAGGATATGAAATGAAAAGCATTCCTGTTTGCCTGCAAATTTATGCCATACACCAAATACCATATTTTCTGTGATTAGTTAGCAGGAACCATCTGTCATGTCCCCGCCCCCACAGTGCTGAGGCAAGCAGAGACTGAAGGTGAGAAATAGATTTACTTCTGACAACACAACCAGCTGTTGCCATTACTTTTAGCCGTAAGGCAAACATGCTGGAAAAGGTGACTATCTATTGTGATTCTAGTGCACTGGGACCAACTATGACTGTTGGTGACAGCAAACCTGTTAAAATCTGGAGGAAAATTGCTTTATGGCTTATGTCAGGAGGGCACGTACAAACATGGTTCTAGCTGGGAGCTGGAACCAAGAAGCAGAAACTTCAGGCTAGAAACGTATCAGGATGTATTCAAGTAACAATATCCTCCTTCCCTCACGTTCCTTTTGGTAGAAAGATATATATGAAAAGAGAACTATTTTTTTCTAATGATAACACAAGATTCTGAAATTAAGCACAGCAGGTAAAAACATCTGGCACAGATTAAAAAAGATATTGTGTATTCATATGCTGAAACGTTTTCCAGTGCTGACAACTAACTATTCCAAGTGGAAAAGGTACAGGCTCTGTTGTTGTTCATTCTCTGCCATTCTTCCTTCTTAAAACTCTGGCACCGTATTTTGGGGCCTGTGTACTCTAATCTCTGTTATTCTTCACATCATCCATCAGAATAAGAAAGATATTTACAGAGCCAAATCATTTTGCCTTTGAATAGGATTGCAGCAAATAGGTATATTTACAAAATTTTTGAGAAAGGGAAAAGAGGTATTTCTTCACTAAAACCACTTTATTCCCTTGTTACCTTCTTTCATATTGTACAGGGAGAGCACTGTGCTATGGTGTGAATGTACCTAGAGCATATTTCAGGAGCAAAATATAAACATCGGCAGCAAAGGGCACTTTATGCAAATGCGTTTCCTGAGTCATGGCTCTTCCCCCCTGATGATTCTGGCAAGACATAATAATTTGGGAAAATAAGTGGAGTGCCCTGCTCTTCAGCTCTTTTCTCCAGAGCACGTACATTTCCTTGCAAATAGGATTATGACAAAATAAAAGGTTCATTTGGGTGGGAGCTTCTTTTAAAATATGTTCAATATATCACTGTAGAAAATGGTAGAGATAAAGCAGAGCTATAAAAGACACACTTTTAGGAAGAGAAAACAGATCATCATGCCTGACTCTATATTGCAGTCATTTTCCTTTTACAGCCCACCTGCCAGTCCTGTTATCCTTGTCTAGAAAAGAATTTACAGTAAGTCTCTGCTTCAATCAGTTTCCATGGTAACTTGGTTCTGTTTTAAAACCTTTACATAAAAATGGCTTGCTTAAAATGATAATGGGCTGGCGTGCTTGCCCATACCTGAACTATACCATGCTACCATGGACTTCCGGAGGGCAGACTT
>NW_010527989.1:0-22902 GCF_000687285.1 Phaethon lepturus
GCCAGCCAGATTTAACGCCGTTCACCACAACGATATAGAGGCACAGCTCCTGTTTATGCAAAGAAATGCGATCCCCTTTCCTTCAATTTAAGGTTAGGTACTGCAAGTGCTAATTTGAGGAAAGGCACATGAGAAGGGGCATCTGCACTGAGCTGAGGGAATACAGTTCCCACCGCTACTATCATACTCTTCTCACAAAGGCTTTTCGTAAACAGTTCACACCATCTGTTTTTATTACCAACTGCAATGAAGCTAATAGCCTGCATAAGGGTCATTTTGACGGTGGGTGGAAGGCCTAAACTTTATGGTATTTGGGCTGCAGTATCTGCTACAACAGCTTTTTCACACTCTGTGCCTAATTCTCAATTGCAATTAAACTTCACTTTACCACAGTGAAAACCAGCCTTCAACTGGGAATACAGCGATTCATATCTCTTTACACAGTGCAATGTAAAGGAAGATTTGTGTGAATAAGAATCTGGTCATGTATGCCCTAACTAAACACAACTGAAAAAGAAAGCAGACAACTCTTGAAATAAGTGGTTATTTGCTGTTCCCTGCCTAAGGTATTTGTGTGTTTTTTTTTTTTTTAATCAAAGAGCAGAAAAGGATGATGTCAGTGGGTTTTAGCCCTATTTTTTATTTATTTTTAGAAGTGGACCAACAAATAACCATCACCTAAATTCTACAAGACAGAAGTGCATACAAGCACATTGTTAAATATTAGAATCTATGAGTTTGGACGATTTCAGCAGAACTGTACACATACATCTTCTTTAAAAGCAGACTACAAAAAACTAATTCACCAATACAGTGAAAATGAACAGTAAGGTCTGGTATTTAAGACACATAGTAAAGTCAACCTTTTAACTTCTTTGTCTTCATACAGAAATAATGCAGATATAGCATTAAAATTCAGACACAAATCTGTCAAAGGCAAAAAAGATTAACAGCACTTTTAAATGAGCATCAGTTTTATACTGTCATCAAAGTGAAGCTGGAATCTGGATGGAACAAGCTTCAAACTGGGCATGTGCAGACCCTGCTGTCTCCTGTATTTAAATGGAAGCTGCTGCTGCTGCCCTTTGCTAAGCTGAAGATGGAATGAAGCAATCTGAAGCTCTAGTGAGAAACTCTGCCCTGGATCTCACATTATTCCAGAGAATCTGACCATCTGCTTTACACACAAAAAGGTAAATTGTCTGACTTAAGTTCAGAGGAGAGCTTTTCTTTCTTTGGTGTTGCCTAGATATTGTTTACCTGAATAATCTGCCCATTGAAAGCGGGATTTCTTGTCCCTCTGAGGACCCCAACGGAACCAAAATTGTGGAATCAATGCATGGAATGACTCGGAAGCCAAAGCCTACACACTGATGGACCTGCCTCTTAGAGCCCCAACAGTAAGTGTTTTCTGTCACTAAAAACTGTAGCAAGTAGTTCTGCTGGCAAAGCTAGCATTTATAGAAGTGCAAATGGACATTTAAGGTGCATGTACACATTTATTGCTGTAATGCAACAATGAACAACATAATGAAAAATCTTTTTATTTCTTTAACTATCTATTTACTGCAGAAAGGACTGTACAAGCAGTGTTTTTCAGCAGAGTTACATAAGACAGGGAGGCATGTCTAATGGCAAAATACACCAGATATGTTGCAAACTATCAAAACAACATTTCTTGTGCATTAAACAACTATTTAGCAGTTCAAACACAATGCTCTTTTGTATTATTATTAAAGACGGAAATCCCCATCATTTCTGTAATAGTCTGTAAGTGTAGTGGAGTGCTTATTGAAGAGTTGAAGAGTTGTTACTTGCAGTTACCCAAGAGAGCTGTTCAGAAGGTTTTCCCAGGTAAGTAATATCAAAGCTCTTTCTCAGTTAAGTACTAAACAAAAAGAAAATTTCCTTAGAAGTGTGAAGGTGAGAATCTGTTGTGATGACATTTCAGGATGGAATTTCTTTGGGCACACTAAAAATATTCTCCATGCCACCCCACAAGCTCAAACCAAAAGAGTTCTGAAGTCCTCTTCCTGGCTGTGTATCTCCATATACTATTAGGACTACAAAGTTTTGTTTGCCTGCTGTTTATATGAAAGTCTGTTTAAAAGTAAAGAATAAAAAAACGACCCAAGCTAAATTTTACAATTTTTAAAATCTGAAATTACACTTAAATTCTTGATGTGGTCACACCGGTATTTTGACATGATCCATATAACACAGTGGCTGCTTAAAAGTTGTGTGCAAGTTTTAAACACTACAAAAGTTTTATGCATATAGGATGTTGGATTGGCTGTTTCAGTTTGATCCTAATTTATAATGAAGGACCAGTAAATATTTTATTATTTGCATAGTAAAAATGCAGTCTGTCTATTTATATTTTTAATACAGCCTGGATATGTGCAGTGTATTGGAGGAAAATAGAGAGAAGTGTCCTGAGCCAAGGTGCTTACAACCTAAATTAGATGGATAACATATGAAAGAGGATAGTAGAACACAGCAGGGAGGGAGAAGCATGATGAAAGAGTGCATGGCAAAATGGAAAAGGATGCTGGGGATGGAGTGATTTACACTGGAAAATTAAAATGGATTTTTTCCTTATTCTGCTGAAAGAGGTAATTAGCTGTCCATTTCCTCTCCCTAGGCCAAGTGACTATATTCTCAAACTTTAGCATTTTAATTTGACATAAAGATTAGTTTGAGAGAGTTTCAGGACTGAAAGCATTATGTGCTGCTTGTGGTTGAGATTAAATCTGGAAGACAGGATACAAAATCTGCTATCCAAATCGCTCAACAGGACAAACATCATTTATGGAAAAGCCCTGCTGCCTACTGGAAAGAGGGCTTAGCAGTTGGCGTCACCCTGCTGAAACTATAATTGCAGTGGGATTACACTCCTCTCTGTGCTGCCCGTCATCACAGAGCAAGTGCCTACAGAGGCAAGCTCAAAAATCAGAGCAAGGAACTGTGAAGAAAAATAAGTGCTATCAGTTGTTTGAGTCCTCTTGTAAGTAGGCAGTACAAACACTGCAGCTAGAAACCCTAGGAAATTACAGTATTTCTATTCTGATGATTTTTCTAAATTATATGATTTGTTGTAATGTAAAAGGCCTAACACTACCATTCGTTATATGTCATACTGTGTAAATAAGCAGCTTCACTACCTGTGTTTGTAGGAAAATTAAGAACAAAAGGACCTGATACATTGCCAAAGTCAATGTGGGACTGCCAAGACTTGTGATGTTTTGGAACCAGGTTCTACTCCATTACAACAGTCATTCTGCAAAACCACTGACTACAGTTTGAGGCTAGATAAATTCATAAAAGCAATGACACAGCAGCCCGTATTTCGCTTTCCTTGTCTTGTTTTACACGAAAGTAGATACAATCCATCTGATGTCCAGGCAGAAATAGCTGAAAAATGTCCTTGTCCTAGTCTCTTCTGTTACTGGCTTCTGAAGGAGTGTCACACAAATAAATCAATTAATCAGTCAGAACCAGCACTGAAATATGTTCAAATCTCCAAATGACCTTATGAGGAATTCTTCTTTCCCTGTAAGTGTAAACTACACCTTGCTTTACACTCTTGGCATTGGGAGAATGTGAGGAGTGGGCTATATCAAATATGATTTATATTCAGTAGAAGTATTTACGTGCATGACCTTGCTCCTACCATCATCACTGTTAGCTTTAGTAGGACTTCAGTAACCAACGTCTCCAAGTGAACAGTAATTACATGATACGATTTCTTTCTCACTCTGAAAAAGAACAGATTTTTTTCCCCCAATAACACTTGAACTATATTCTTTGCATGTTGTCCTCTTTTTCACTTACACACAAATATTTTTCTCATGCTATGGGTGCTGAGGTGGGAGGGTTGAACTTTCAAAAATGGTATGTCTTCTACCATAAGTTATTCAGAGGTGAGCTGGTTTGGTTGGTTTTGGGGTTTTTTAATCAATTCTGAAATAACTATTTAGAAAACCTTCTCTTTATGAAAATGTGTATAATAAGCAGAATCCCAAGAGAGAATACATGCAGTATTCCTGGGTTTTAGGAAGTTACCTAGACTTCCTTCTAACCTGAGGAAATCACTTAGGAATTATGGTTCTGTCCTGGACTGCAAAATTCCTTTATCCTTTTAACTATCTTCAGGCCAGTGTCTCGCAGGGTCTCGACAAACTGCATGGTGAAATACAAGTTCTGCCCTACACCGATGTCCTCTGTGGCTGATTCATTTTTACCCCTTCTCTGCTTGCACAAAGACTTAGCAGCAGGCACTGAAAACACGGTCAGTTCCGTTTTAGCTGTTTTGTTGTAGGCAGTAGATAAGCATTCCTTTAGGGAGAACAATGAGCATTTTAAGAAGGCAGACTGCATTAAATCTAGCTCTTTCAAAAAAAATTCTAGTGTTTCCACAAGGCCACACTTAAACCTACTAGAAGGAAATACACTAACTTAGGGCAACTTCGTAACTTCTTGCCACTGACTCTATCGAGTCAAATGATAGAGTAGGATTTGGAAAAGGATTACACCTATATCACAGAATCACAGAATCACTAGGTTGGAAAGGATCTTCAAGATCATCAAGTCCAACCATTAATCCAGCGCCACCATGTCCCCTAGACCATGTCCTGAAGCGCCACATCCACACGTTTCTTGAACACTTCCAGAGAGGGCGACTCCACCACCTCCCTGGGCAGCCTGTTCCAATGCCTGCCCACCCTCTCAGTGAAGAAATTTTTCCTAATATCCAACCAAACCCCCCCCTGGCGCACCTTCAAGCCATTTCCTCTTCTCCTATCGCTAGTTACTTGGGAGAAGAGGCCAACACCCTCGTCGCCACAACCCCCTTTCAGGTAGTTGTAGAGAGCGGTAAGGTCTCCCCTCAGCCTCCTCTTCTCCAGACTAAACAATCCCAGTTCCCGCAGCTGCTCCTCATAAGACTTGTGCTCCAGACCCCTCACCAGCTTCGTTGCCCTGCTCTGGACAGGTGCTCCAGCACCTCAGCATTCTTCTTGTAGTGAGGGGCCCAAAACTGAACACAGGATTCAAGCTGCAGCCTCACCAGTGCCGAGTACAGAGGCACGATCACTTCCCTACTGCTGGCCACACTATGTCTGATACAGGCCAGGACGCTGTTGGTCTTCTTGGCCACCTGGGCTCATATACAGCCGGCTGTCCACCAGCACCCCCAGGTCCCTTTCCGCTGGGCAGCTCTCCAGCCACTCCTCCCCAAGCCTGTAGCGTTGCATGGGGTTGTTGTGACTCAAGTGCAGGACCCTGCACTTGGCCTTATTGAACCTCATACAGTTGGCCTCAGCCCATTGATCCAGCCTGTCCAGACCCCTCTGCAGAGCCCTCCTACCCTCCAGCAGATCAACACTCCCACCCAACTTGGTGTCATCTGCAAACTTACTGAGGGAGCACTCGATTCCCTCATCCAGATCATCAATAAAGATATTGAACAAGACTGGCCCCAGAACCGAGCCCTGGGGAACACCGCTTGTGACCGGCCACCAGCCGGATTTAACGTCGTTCACTACAACTCTCTGGGCTCGGCCATCCAGCCAGTTCCTCACCCAGCGAAGAGTGGAGGATATGTGGAGGATAAAAATACCACCACTAAGATTATCCTTTCAAAGGGATAATAACCCTAGTTTAGGGTACAAACCAACTGCTAAGACTCTATACTGAAAATTAAATTCCCACATCACTGTTTATTATGCATGTTTCACCACTCTCTGAAACACCCAGTCATGGCTAAAGGAAGGCTAGTGTTTTGTCAGGAATGCTGGTCTGAATCACTGGGGCACTTCCCAAGATCCTTACCACACCAAAATTATCCATCTGATTCTGCAAAACAATAGGGTAAATAAATAGCAAATAATAAATGACATTCCTGCCAGAGATTAAAAACACAAATTCTTTTACAGTTCTAGCAAAAGGCCAGTTTTCACATACGCCCAAACAATATTAGAAAACCTGCTTTGAAGGTTGACTAAAATGCTGTCCTTGACTAGAAGATATGTTCTCCAGCTGACCATCAGTGAAGAAATCTTGTTACATTACAGTTACTACCTTGATGTGCTCCACAGACTCCATGACCATTTTGTTTGCTTGCTTGACAAATGTGCAATATTTATATTGACTGACTGTCAGGAAGTTGGCGCTTCCCAGTGAATTGTTCCCTACAGAATGAATACCAATCTAAGCCACCTACAGCACAGTAGGCCTGTGGGTATACTGGCACCCAGTGGTCCAGAGCCCCAGGTACAAGCATCTTTTATTTGTTGACTTTGGAAAGCTGTAGTCCATTGTCCATCCACTGGAAAATGTCCAACCTGTTAGCTTTCAGTTCAGTTTCTTTGTGCATTTGGTGATGTTTTGGACCATGTTACATTAAACAAACTGTGTTGTCATATCTCTTGGAAGAGAGATAATTAAGTGCTGGTTTTGCCTATTCATTTTTCTACCTTCATTATGAGGTGTTTCTAGAAAGAAGGCTGAAGAGGAGAACATGCCAGGCAATAATGTTATGTATTATCAATGCAATTAAATAGTTGTTCAGAATATTCTCGAAGGACAACCGCCACAGTGGGGACTGCAACAGTGAGATTTTTATTCTCCCCTGCCAACCAAGCACTCATACCATGGGGTGACAACAGAAGACAGAGACTCATCTGCTGGAGAAACTGGACAGAGAAAAGCTTTGGGAATTGTCTGACTTCTTGATTATCCTGCTGACCCAATTTCCTCAATCGCTGCCTTTTTCTCCCTGTCCTTTCTTTTGAAGTACAGTTCCCTTAGAAGATCTAGAGGTGAACTTGATACAGGCACGTGTTTTCATCTTCTAGTGAGGAAGCTGTACATATGCAACTCGATGAATTTGAAGTGCTTAGGCTTGATCTAATGCCTTGTTGGTCAACTAGTACCTTTCCTTGCCTTAAAGAAGCTTTGAATCAGATTTGTATTTCCAATATAAACAGTGAAATTACTTTTTTAAATAGTTGACTTTTTCCTCTTAGAGAGCAACTGGAGTTGGATCCTGTGGTAAAAATCGCAGACCTACAGGACGTCCACACTAAAATGTGAATTTATTCCTCTTTGCCACAAACTTTTTCTTTGCCCACATATTTAGTGTTATTTATGTCCTATCACTGCTACAATATAATTATCATTCCTTTATTTTTTTACACATGACATTTTTATTGACTCTGAACTTGTTTCATTCCTTAGTAAGTAATTTTAAAGTCTTCTACTGTCTCTCAAATAACCTTTCCTCTCTGGTGATTTCTCTGTGTATTCATACTGATCTTTTAAATTTTTCCTTGTCCTTAGTCCTCCACAAATTTAATTCAAATTAAAGCCATTTTAATCTGTTCTTTGTAGCCAAAACAAGCTCCTTCAGTTGCTTCATTTCTGTTACCTTGATCCAGTTCTGATTAAATGGAGAGCTACAGGGAAAAACATCAGAAATCTCCATTCCGTTAATAATCATCATTAACTCTCTGTAGAACAGCAATTAAAAAATGTTCTAGCCACAAGGCTAAGGAGAAAAAACAAAACAAAACAAAAAACCCAAAGAACACCCAATCTCATTTATTTAAAACAGTTTTATCTCAGGCTGTCCCTCTCCACTTAGTATTAGTATGGGGATATTTTTTGTTAAGTTACTGGCAGTGTGTTAAGCACAGCAATTTCTACCTAGGCAAGATGCCCATTGATGTTGATGATGTGATATCAGCCAACTTACACTTTGCTGCAGGAACCTGAACAATAAATGTCATGATACTGTCATTCAGTTAGTGTATCTGCCTTAACATTTTGCTCCAGTTATAGTAAAAGCCAGAGCTACATTTTCTCTAAGATCAGAGTATTTGTCCAGCATTTCATTGCTGCTAATGTAGAAACACAGGGAGCGTGCTCTACTTGTTGAGGATTGCTGCTGGCAGATCTTCAGCACACAAGCAAAGGCAATCTCTTCCAGAATTCCAGGTGCTCCCTGGGGTTCACCTCTTGCTACTGGCACATTGGTTTTACATACATACTGTCTCTAGTAACTTCAGCCCAATCCCACAGATTCAGAAGTAATGTCTGCCTCTATTGTCTGAAAACATCCATTTCCTTTGATAACTGGGGTGTTGTCAAAGGCATTTCTGAGTTGCACTCTACCGGTGAATGCCAACTACTAACACAACTGCAGCATAGAAGGGAGAACTTCATATCTACTTCTGCGCACTTTGCTCTCCTACCAGCAACCTTTCTTTTCCTGGGAAGAAACGACTGCGTATGACAGCTGTACCACCACCTGCCAGTGGAATGAACATATCCAGCCTCATAGCACTATTTAAGCTTGGTATGGGCATAAACCTTGGTACAGGCAATTCACTTGCCCTAGATCCTAGGCCACAGCCAAGTTGACAGTATTCACAGTAGGCAGGCTACAAACAATTCAAAATATTTCCGGGGCTCTTGTCAACCCTGGTGTGATTCTCATAGCTCAGCAGCTGAGCAACGCCATGGCTGCAGCTTGCAGGCTTGAGCCATGAGCAGTGGTTATGGCGTGCCATTCCAGAGTGAGTGCCACCCTTGATGAGAAAAGCCTGGCTATGAAGAAGAGACAGGATCTGTCCATGCAGAAGAATGAGGGTGGGGCTTGGTATTTTTCATTACTCCATTAGCTGGTTTGAGCTGATGCTAAGACGTGTTCAGGACAGTGGCAGTTGCACAGAGATGAGTGTTTAGGACTCCTTGTCTGACCTTATATCAAAAGGCAGCAGAACAGTGACGGTTTGGACAGTTGTCCCTCTCTTCAATTTCTATCAAGTCATCCTCCTTCCCGGGTGCAGCCTTATTGTTTGCTTCATTATTAATCTGGGGTCACTTGGCCTAAAATGTGTTTTTGGCTCCTGATACTTAACTAAAAAATATTTATAAATTATTATTTAAAATACTTTAGTCTTCAGACTTGGCTACTGAATTTTGCTATGAGCTATTAGTTGATTAAGACACAGATGCTTTCATCAAATGCTTTATCACATACTTCAAAGAAAGAAAAATTCCTGCATTCAGTGCAAAGTGAAAACAGAACTGGTATGGAAACCAGGGATAAGGTATAAAGGATTTGTGTTTTAGCTTTTCTGATCCTTAATTTAGTTTCCAAAAGACTCTTATTCAATGGTGCCAGGCTTTTGGTAACCAAGTCTTAAGGGCAGACTGCAATTCAGTGTTATTCGGTGAGAGGGATGAAATAGCCATACTACTAAAGGAATAAACACACATTTATCCATAGAAGATCATTTCTACTTAGAGATGTCTAGCCAGTGCTGTCAGAGGACAACAGAAATTGTACTTCACAGGTACAGGTAAACCTTCCTGAAATGAAAACTACAGAAAACTCACTTGATGTCAAATGCAATGAAAAAGGTTGCTTCCTGTCTCTCTTTTTCTCCTCTATATCCTTATCTTTCTTTTGGGAGAGAATAGATTGTTTTTCTTCACGAAAATTCTAAATCAACAGTAAACATATAAACTGCCCTTTGACCTTTGCAGTGCTGATGGCATATTTACCCCCTGAAGATGATCAACAGTAAAAGTAATTTGAAAGAAATTAGCTTATTCTGACTTATTTTGCTTGCTGTCTTTTTGCATTCTTGACCGTTTCCTCTTCTAGAGAAGCATATGCCAGCTTATTCAGTAAAGTCTGACAATATACCTACGACCACTTGTTTACTCCACAGAAGATGACAGTGCAAGATGTTCCTGGTGCTTTTCCTACAGTGGATGTTCCAGACCATGCCCATTATACAATTGGAGTAGTCATTCTTATAGTGGGGATCACAGGAACTCTGGGTAATTTCCTGGTCATCTATGCTTTCTGCAGGTACCTTTCTTTCGCATGTTTTTTAAATACTCGTATTTATGAACTTTAACAGTACCTTGACTGTGCTCTGCAAATGCAGTGCAGGCATACTATCAGACTACTATGCAGACATAGTAAAATGCACCAAGAGACATTGCTGGAGGCAAAAAGTAGCAACCTGCCATTTCCCTCTGACTTCTTACCATTAACCATAGCTACAGCAAAATCATTAGTAAAATTGCAAAGAATCACCCAGATATGCCAAGCAATAGAAAAGCAGCCAAAGCAGAAACCTTCCAGTGAATTTTTTTCTACTGGCTGAACTGTATCAACACTGGACTGATGGGATGTTTTGCACCTGTGTCTCCTACATATCTTCTCTATTTTAGACGCTTCGTCCTGCGGCTTACTACTCAGTTTCTTTTTCCCCTCTGTTCCTTACTGGTCAAGTCTCTTGGTTTCACATTTTCTAACACTTGGTTTATTTCCTTTTAACTAAAGCCATATTCCAACTTTTATATCTGAAGGAAATTGTATCTCTGACAACAATGAGATATTTTCACTATTCCTGTTCACTCATCCTGTTTCTGTTTTGTTACGCTGGGCAGAGCATTGGCATGATGCCAGCGAGCTTCTACTTCACACACTTCACACACTAATGTAATAAACCAAAATAATAGCAATTATATGATAATTTGGCTGTGTTAATTTAAATCACTGAAGTGTGGACAAAAGTAGTCTGGGTCTCAAGCCTATATTTATGTATGTGCTGCATTAAACGGTAGCCTTCAGTATATGCATTCAGAGTAGATACCAACATGTAAGTGTGAAAGACATGGCCTTAAGAACAGAAAAGGTGTTAGCATGCAGACCAGATATGTGAGGATGAAGTACATGAGCTAGCTCTTTCGCTGGTCCCATTACAGGAAATCCAGTCATGGCAGTTGCACTTTCACGGGAGGACACCGCTTGTCTTCATGAAAATGTTATGAAGACAGAAATGGATACTCTTAGCAAAGCAACAAATACATCAGAAGTTCAGAGAACAGATCAGATGCCTAGAAAGCAGTCTTAAGTCATGGCAGACTGTAACACAGCCAGCTGCCTGAAACAGAAATATGTTCAGTAACTTTGCAGACTACTGAACAAATGCAAGTGGCCCATAAGCACCTATTAATAATATCTCCTTGCTCCTAAATTGACGGATAAGGGACAGCAGTCCTAGTGATTGATTCTGGATCAGTGCAAAGAACCCATCATTTATTCTGGTATTTTTTAATTGTGTCTAACACCAAAAATTTGAGACATGAGCTAAGAAGTTACACTGCACCCCAAACTGAGGAGCTCTCAGTTGAGCTTTTATGTGTACCCTTTAAAACACTGTACTATAATACTATGAATACCATATACAGGCAGGATACACAAGGCTGGCTATTGCTCTCTTCAAAGCCAGTGTCTGGGCCAGTGAAATGAGTGTCACAGAGAACTGATGTAAAACAAAATGCTTGATGTCCTACATAGTGAGTTTGCTTAATCCCTGTATTTGGAAGTCACTGTTGATCTTATCAGCAGTGGAAAACGTGCTCCCCTCCCTCTGCTTAACATGACCCAGATCCAGCAAATCCATAGAGTACATCAACTTTGATTTCCTGTTAATCATGGATATGCAGTGCACGGGGTCTGAATATTTAAAGAACAGTATGATTTATCCCCATCACTGAGCTGGTTATCAAAACTATCCTCTAAAGTGCAAAGGAGTATAAGGGTATAAAACCGAGGCTTGTTTATGCTCTCTTGTGAGGAAAATGAGAAGCACTCTGCTCTAGCTTGCTATGTAGTGTGCCTTGGTATTTGTGAAGCTGCCAAGGCTCACAGGAAACAGTAACAACATAATTAGCAGTACAGCAGTGTTTAACAACATTCCTTCTGATCTTTGTAGGTGTAGGAGCCTCCAGACTCCAGCCAACATATTCATCATCAATCTAGCTATTAGTGACTTCCTGATGTCCATTACACAGTCTCCAGTTTTTTTCACCAATAGCCTCCACAAACGCTGGATTTTTGGTGAGAAAGGTTTGTATTTATTCTTTCTAAGATACCACTATGTTGTTACCACAGTGGCAGTTCACTATTTCCTTATCCTCAGGTACACTTGCAAAGTCGAGAACATTTCTCAACATTGTTTCAATGTTGACACAAATGTTTCTTTGAACATTTTTGTCTGTGTGCAATAAATAATACATTCCCAGTATGCAGAGGAAAATTACATACATGAGATAGATACAAAGGCAACACTGGCAACGTGAGGCACAAGACTAGTCTTCTTGCCAGCATTCTTCCCCAATCATCTCGTAATTTCGTTACTGGCAGAGTCCTATGACAAAGAAGCACCACCTCCCAATACACCAGCTTAAAAGCTCCTCTAAATAACCTGCTCTGGGACTTGCACCTGGCAAAGTGAGGCAAGAAAGCCTGGCAGAAGTGAGTTTTCACAACATAAATATTAACTGAAGATTTCCTGTGCAGTAAGAAAACGTGGAATGAAGGTGCTTTCATTATTCCTATACAACTGTAGTAAGAGGAAGACTAGTCTTTGCCTCTTGAACAGGTATTGACAGAAAGGAAGGTTAGAGACGTAATGTTGCTATTTTGATCTCTGATGACCAAAAGCACATTTTTTTTTTAGTTCCATGAACCGTTCAATTGCATACCTGTTAAAATAAAAAAAACCAGAACAAACCCCTGCTTTTAATCATTAGGTTGTTTGAAAATTGAAATCACTCATTAATATATTCATAGTCTGCATATTTACTTCAGTTATGCTGACCTTGAGATAAAAATGGTTCCATGATATTGAAGTAACCCATTGTTAAGCAAAACAGCTGTCTCTACAGGAGCTGCAGTAAAACTGGAGTTAAACAAGATATTAATGGACTGCTGAAATGATCCCACTAGAAACATCAGAAATCAATGAGAGAAAATATGTTAAGTATCACTGTCTTCAGCAATTCAAGCAAACAAAATCTTTGAAGTTTATCTCCATGGATAATGTAATTAGCAAAACAGACAGCAGCTTCCAAGTTCCATTGCCTTCCTAATTCCAGAAGACATTAGTTCACAAGAAACACAGACTTGAACTCTCACAGAAATTAATTAGATTAATTTTACTGCTACTTCTTTCATCTTCATTGAAAGGCTGTGAGCTGTATGCCTTCTGCGGAGCTCTTTTTGGCATTACATCTATGATCACTTTGATGGTGATTGCCTTGGACAGATATTTTGTCATCACAAATCCTCTGGCTTCTGTTGGAGTGATGTCTAAGAAGAAGGCCCTAATAATCCTGGTAGGAGTCTGGCTGTACTCTTTGGCTTGGAGCCTCCCGCCTTTCTTTGGATGGAGTAAGTGAAATGGAATAAAAGGGGTTTTTTTCCTCATAGCACTGGACTAAAGACTGGTTACATGTATAGAAGTGAGTTGAATTAATGGCTTGCATATGAGGTTTGAATAAATCAATTTGAAGAAAACTGATAAAATACATATCGAAGCTGAAGTTCTCTAATTAAAAGAAAAAAATCCAGTGTGTATTACAGCCCATTACATGACAATGACACTTTTTCTTAACCTCATTACCTACTGAATAAAGAACAGTAGATAAAATCAAGGCCAAAATTTATGAAGGATGTGCTGGCTTATTATCCCACACCTACTTCTGTTAAGCCAAATTATAACAATATGAAAGTGAAATAAATGTATTTGTGTTTTTTCTGATCACTTTTTTCCTCCCCAAAGGTGCTGTGTAAGATAGTCATGTCAATCTAAATTTCTTTATTCATGTAAAGAGGAATGGAGTCTGAGTATTTTATGCAAGTACATAGAATTATAGAATAGTTTGGGTTGGAAGGGACCTTTAAAGGTCTAGTCCAACCCCCATCTTCAGTAAGTCTTGACTGTGTTCTAGATGGGGAAATTGCACTAGGTGTTGGTCACATTCGCCATTCAACCATTGGTATCTTCACTAAAGCTTCCAGTAAGGATGGCATTTACTAATAACTAATTAATTTGCTTTTGTAAATGTGAATTTTATGTCTGCAAATTGGAACATACATACAGCATCTTGATCCTTGCAGCTTGTAACAACGAGAGTTTCTGTTACTCTTCCTTATTTGAATCTGCCTCACCACCATTAGTTTCAGTCAGTAAGTTAGAATGAACTCATCATTCAAAACCCCAGCTCATTATTGTGCTCCCTAATTCCAGAAGGAATGTGTCAGCTCAGCTGAGGTGAGAATACAGCAATTGATCTTCCCATAGGATGCTGCAACCAACTCAGTTACTGAGTAGAATTTCAGCAGATTTTTGTTATTGTCTTGTTATTGTTATTGTGGGCCCCCATAAATATGAAGCATGTTTAAGCAGGCAAACTGCAATACTGGGAGAAGCAGCCTTTAGTTGAATGAGGAACTGTTAGACAAAAAAATGACAATATAGTCTTAGATTCTAGATTCTTAATTGGAGAAGGCGGAATAATTGCTTGAAGGGTGTTGTTATCTTGTAATTATATTCTAATAGTACCACAGTATTAACTCCAATATGGTAATTAGATACATCTGAGCACATCTGGTGCAATATTTTTAAGAGTTCAATAGAAAATATCACTGTAAACAGTGAAAATTAAAATACAAAGGTAAAAAGACACTGCTGTTGACAATTTCTTTACTGAACAGTTTGGCACAGTTCCTTTAAGATTATATTTTATGTCAGGCAGAATATTCTGTATGCATGATTTTTTTTACTTGTACTCAACTTTACTCTCTGACAAATTAAAAAATTAATTTGTTCTGCACAATAAATTGCTCTCCTTTGCACAGTAAATTTCTCTTATTTGCACAAGCTTAAAAAAGTGGTAGCTATAACAATCAGTTTCATTTCACTCCTTGGGAAGACAGCAATTTGGCAGGAAATGGAGATATGTAAGAACAATATGGGTCTGGTCCAAGACCCACTGAAGTATTTGGAAAGATGCCCTTTGACTATGTTGAGCTTTAAACAATATTCAAGAACTGAAACAAAACTATAGTTTTCCAACCTGAAGCCTTAGACCACTAAACAGAAATACAATAGGGTAACACAGTAAAAGAAAGGAAAAAAAAAAAAAAAAGAGGTGCGTTAAACAAAGAAACATGTATCCTTTTAAGCTCTTTTTCCCTCTAATAGAATAGGACTACATCCCATGTTATTCTGAGTATCTTTCTCTAGCTTCTGCACTCAGAATAAGAATCACCTCATGGTTTATGCCTTCTCCTGTCTGTCTTTCTAGGTGCGTATGTTCCCGAGGGTCTGCTGACTTCCTGTTCCTGGGACTACATGACTTTTACACCATCAGTCCGCGCCTACACGATGATGCTTTTCTGCTTTGTCTTTTTCATTCCTTTGATTGCTATCATATACAGCTATGTCTTTATATTTGAGGCTATCAAGAAGGCCAACAAGTAAGTAGCCACGAGTCTTAAGTTTTTATCCTTCTGTTTAAGTGACTGCTTACTTTCTTAAAACAAAGTCTAACAGAATAAAATTGGGAACTTTTTCACTTTTCATTTGTATGCATGACTGAGACAGGAAACCAAACACAAATTCTGTCAACAGTCAACATGGTAAGAAGTATGATCCTTAGAAGGGCCATTCCTGCATTTAAGCCAAAGCTGTTTAGTATACTGTCTAATGATGCAGAAAAGTGCATGAGTAGCAGCAATAGAAATCTGAAGGATGAGAAAGGACTACAGAAATTAACCAACCAAAAGAAATACTAAAGGGACATCAGAGACACCTAACAACAGGGTATCAATGACTATTCCACAGAAAAACAGATGGACTTGAACTACAAACTCCATGTTTGACAAAGGGTGACAAAGAGGTAAAACATTTCATCACAGGGCCCTGAAACAAAAACTATTGTTGTAAAAATAAAGGTCAATGTCTGACACTACATTTGTAATCTGTAGATAGCCGTCTTGTAGGTACCAGCATACCTAGTCACATAGCTCAGAAGCAGAGAGTGAGAGTAATGTAGCAAAATCAGACCTAGGAAAGCAGAGACTTCTAACTATATTTAATATAGCTTTGTTCAGCTGGCTTGAATACCTGATATATGTGGAAATTCTTCTGGTACAGGACTATCTTCTCCACTGAAGCACATGTGAATTTTGCCATTGATTAGGGCAACAAAAGTGCATTGAATTGTGAAGGACTGGTCACATACATACATTAGCACATGTTAAAAGTGCATGACTTTACCATGAACTAGCATAAGTGTAATTGTTGCCCCATTTTATGACGTTATTTGCTCAATTCCCTACCTCCCTTTTTTTGCTGTTGTATGTTTATTTCCCCTAGGTCTGTTCAGACATTTGGATGCAAACATGGAAATAAAGAGTTCCAGAAACAGTATCAGAGGATGAAAAATGAGTGGAAGATGGCCAAAATTGCACTGATTGTCATCTTGCTTTATGTCATTTCCTGGTCACCATACTCTGTTGTTGCTCTGGTAGCTTTTGCTGGGTAATTATGAATGTATCAGCAAAGGAATATTCAGTGAAAGCAGAAGGTGTGAAATTGTAAAAGACAGTGGAAAGTCAAAACTACCTGTCAAGTTTAATGCCTCAAGTGCATCCAAAACATTCACATATTTAGGGGTGACACTTAACAAATGAGGCACATGCTGTGATTTTTTCTTAGTTTGACTTTAAAAAAAGAAGTAAAAAAAAAAAGAAAAAGAAAACAGGAAGGTTATTACTGGCAACATGACATTACCGTGCTGATGATTTCTGAATGCAGATTCTCTATGCTAGAATATTGGAACTATCTGAACTTTATTTAGCACCAAAATGCTACATAAGGGCCCCCAAAAGATCCACCCAGGGGCTGATTCTCTTTTCTTTCTCCACTTCTTTTACTTACAAAAGTCTATTAATTTTTATGTGTTATATCAAACTGCTGAAATTCCTTACCTGTATAAGCAAGTTCAAAATTAGTACACACTTGCATTGAGGAGCTTTTTGATGCCAGATACACAAGATCTTAAATATAAATCATCTAAGCATGTTCTTCATCTGTTTAATTGTCAGCATTTTATACAGTAATTTCAACAAAAGCACAACACTATTAATATAGTATTTGTACATAGCTTGACACCAGACTATGGTTATTACAATCCAGGTACAGGTAATAGATTGGGAGTCTGGATGCCATGACTCTATGTGGGTATTTCTCCCATGTTAACATGTGAATCTTTCTGTGCTTAGCCTTTGTAAAATGGGCATGACTAACTGCTTTAGAAGGTCTTGGCAGCTGCAAATCCTCAAGCAGAAGACCCCTATGATAATACAAAACACTTCCATTTGTATTTTTCAAGTCCGAAATAAAAAGGTCTTCCTAAAATTGACACATAGGATAAATTTACTTATGATGGAGCATTTTGGGAGGCAAGAGTGATTTGTTACACACATAAGGAAGAGGCCACTGCAGGGCATCTTCTCAAACATAGCTTAGGAAGGCAGCTTCCTAAACATGGCACTTATAAAATCTTATGCTTTAGAATAAAAAATGTTGAGAAGAGGATTCTACCCCTTTGTATCCAGAGGGGCAATTCCAAGAGGCAGCAAACATTTTCTCCATGAAGGTAAACAGGTTCCTCACTCAGAAACAGGAATCCTTAGGATATGTCCCAGTGCCCTGTTTCCTGTCACAAGGGGGACTTAGGTACTGGGCACCCACCACTGGTGATATGTGACCAGCTAGAGACAGAGGAAGTGCAAGAAGACAAAGAAATGCAGCACAGGTACCTTGCAGCACTACTTGCTCTAAGGTACCCCCCCAAAAAAAAAAATTCAGAGAGGCTTTAAGGTAAGCATTTTAGCTCTGTGGAACTGTCAGGCTGTCCCATACGATTCAGCATTTACTTTAGGAACTGAACTTTACTTCTATCCCATGTCTCACACTGACAAAAATCTGAACAAATGGAGAGTTTTATAACTCTACAGCATGTGACAAGTAAGCATTTGCAAATTTTGCTCATGAAGACATCTGGTGAGCAGAACAGCTTCATTCAGCTTTTTTTCCATTTCTGAACTGTGCCTTTTAGGCAATCCTTCTGGGATTTTTCAGAGATGAATAGATCAAGCCTGGAGACCTTCTGTGGACTTTCATTACAACTAACTCAGATAAAACCACTGCATGCCACATATGGGAGGCAGACATGGAGACTGGCTATAGTATTGGACTAAAGAGAGCTCGTCTGACAGAGCAACAACACACACCAAATGAAGGAAGAACCTTAATTCCTTTAGAAAATATTTTGGATAGGGAATACTGAGCTAGCACACAGTCATGCTTACTAATATTGTTGGTCTACAGGTTGTATTTTCTGGGAGTGGTTAGCTTAAACAAAAGCCTTTGTCACTGTTTGTTTCTGTTAGCTGAACATTCCATCAGTCTTACCAAAGCACTATCTCCCCAATCTCAGGGTCAAAAATTCCATTCCAGCTAGGTCATACTCTTGTGTGTTCTCCAGACTCTGTGAAGAATTACACCTCTAACCAACGCTTTAAAAGTATGATTAGGAGAAACCATGTTAAAAATTGTATATGGAGAACATGCTGCTTGGATAATTCTTATCAGAGAAAAGCCTTAAATTAGAGGTGAAATGGCATCTCAACATTCAGGCGGCTGACAAAATGATTCCTGTATTACCATTGGCAAACCATTGCCACCTCATCACAGAGCACAAATATTCCCATAGTATGATGAAAAATTTCTTCACCAGGAAGATGAGCTGCCACCTACTTACACTATTCTCTTCATTGTTCGTTTGCAGCACTCATATGCAAGACCTTCTCCTGAGAGAGGATTGAGAGGAAAATCTTTTTTCTCCCGTAATACTATAGGAATACAAGGCTAGTTGAAAGATAGAGCTAGACTGTCTTCTCAGGAAGAAGTGCAGTGAAAAAGAAAGGACGTTATCCTTGGGAGGAAACACTGCCTGACAGGGCCATTTCACTTAGAACTCTTTCTACCAATGCAGGAAGAGGTCTTCATACCCTCTGAGAAAGTCTATGGAGAATTTGCCTGGTAGAACTGCCTATGAAATGTAATTGTTATTTTGGTCCAAACTGTTCTATTGACTTTCTTCTGACCAAGAGTTTATGGGCTACTTCAAGCTATTTTCAAAAATTAACTGTCTGACAGCAGCAGAGCAGATAGACACCAGTCGTAATTCTTTTATCCTTTAGAGTCACATCACCTGCATATATGGATGGTCACAGTAACACGTGAGTGTAGCATATGACACCTGAAAATACTTTCCCTTCACTCTTCGCTTCAGAAAAATACCTCCCCTTCACTTTTTAGTTCAGATCAGGCAAAAAACAGTTTGAATAGGAAAATAGATTAGTTCTCTTTCCTATAATGCCTCATTCTGCACACCTATTTAGCGACATATTATTCAGCAAGTATATCTGCTGAGTTTGGAACAGACAGATACTCTGATGAATGCACATTCACTTATTGAAGGCTGACTTTGTCCCTAGGGTAAACAACATGGGAATGATCACCATCCTCAGTCACAGCAGTGAAGTGCTGCAAAAGAAGTCCCAAGAAAATCATGTTCCTCAGAAATGCAATTAGGCTGGTGTTGATCTTTACAGGCAAAGCATGTAAAATTGGTTCTCTCACTGTTTGGGTAAGGAACACCCCTTTTACTCTCTCTGGAGCACTAATAAAGCATTATCTTGTCAGTGTATAACTGCACAGAATACACAGAACTCAATACTAAATACATAATGCATTTGCGTTACTCTAGGTATTCCCATATCCTAACACCCTTCATGAACTCCATACCAGCTGTGATTGCCAAAGCTTCTGTCATCCATAACCCCATCATTTACGCCATCACTCACCCCAAATACAGGTAAGTTCACTCTTACAAGCGATGTTTAATATAGCAAAGAAAATCAGACAGTAACTTTGTCACTTTTAGGACTAGTACCTGAACTCTGCTTCACCTGCTCATTTTAACTCTGCAAGACAACCTCGCCCTCTCCAAGAAAACTTCTCAATGCCATATAAATGTCAGCGGAATTTGTACTTGCAACAAATTACTATGCAGATGGAGTTAGAGATGTTTATGGATACTGACGTGTACTTACAGATTACATGATAACATAGAGACCTCCTACCTCAAAGGAAAGCACCATAAATTTTTTAACTATCGTCATGACAGATGCGGACATTTGTCAGTGTTGCAAATAGCAGTTCGTTAAATTCACCAGGCCAGTGAGAGAGGCAATTCAGTAAGTCAATCCACCTCTTCCCCATTTTGTGTGTCTTCCCCACCTTTCTTGAAGCTTTCATATTTCAGATAGTATTTCTTCTGAGTTGTAACATCTAGGGTCATTACCATACTAAATTCAGACGCAGGCTGTGACATCTGACGAGTGGCAGCAAAGCCATATATATATGCTGCTGTTTCACCCTTTACAAAGACCTACTGGCGAACTAGATAGAGAAGAGGTGGGCATGAACATCTAAGTGCGGAAGGCCAGAAGGAAGAGGAAAGCTAGGCAAAAGAGTTTCCTCATTCTGCATATGAGAAAAGAAATACTGTAATATAACTGCACTTTTTTGTACAACTCTACAGACAGCCAGCAAACAGATGTGTAAGAGGAAGCTAGAATAGCTGCTTAGGGGAAGATTAAAATAATTCATTATGTGGTACTTCTGTAAGGTTCAGTTTAAAGGGACGAATTTTATTTTTGCCCCGATTAAGCTGAAAGCAGATAAAACGTCATTTTTAATAGCTCCCTTCAGTTTGAAGAGTTATACTTTAATGCCCTTATCCCTGCCAAGCAATAAATTTGAGTACTGCAGAACAGTGTGAATAAATGATCTTGCAGGGTGATTGTATATGAGATATTGGATATCTGGAAAACTCTTTTTGTACCCAGTAATTTTCCAGTCCATGCAGCATTGGTTCATCTCTCTGAATAAATGCATTGTTTATTATGACTGAATTTTTGTGCTAACAGAAAAAAATCTGACTGGTTCTACCTCTCATCCATTAGAACAGCCATTGCAACATATGTTCCTTGCCTTGGATCCCTGCTGAGAGTTTCTCCCAAAGACTCACGGTCTTTCAGCAGTTATTCCTCTTCCAGACGAGTGACCGTAACCAGCCAATCTTCTGAGATAAATGGGCTGCAGAAAGGAAAAAGGCGACTGTCTTCTCTCTCTGACAGTGAATCAGTAAGGGAGGCGCTTCCCATACATCCATTTTTAATTGCAAAGTAATTCATTTTCATACAGAGTCCTTCAAAGTGGTAGATTCTTTAGATGAAATGCATTATGGCGCTCATTACAAGAGCTCCAAAGAAAGTAGAGGGATAAAGTGAAATAAAAGACAGAAGGCTGAAGTGTAAAAGCAGAATATATTCTTGATGGTTTGTGACACTGAAGGAAGAGTGGAAAGATGGAACAACAGGAATTTTAGAAAGCAATGGAAGTTTAGAGTCAGAGCACCCTTGCCAGTCTGATCATACTTCTAGGACATACTTGTCTGACTACAGATTTGGAGCCTGGACACACACAAAAAAGAAACTGCTGGTCACTATATAGTCCTCTAGTGAAAGCAAGATTGTAACGAAACAGCTAATGCTCTCTGAAAGTGAAGTGGGCTGTATTTGGAAACATATTAATCATCAGATTTAGACAAATCAGTAAATCCATTACAGAATCATTCTCACAAGACCTCAACAGCTTGGTGCCAAATGTTTTGCAGAGCAGCTGGAAACAGGGCAAATATTTGGCATCCAGGCTTTCTTTTGCAACCCAAAGTTACATTACTGTAAGTAAGTAAACGAGCACATTAGGTCTCTAAAACAATTGTTATAAATGAAATTTCTGAATATATGAAAAGCCATAATTTTCTCAGTGATTCTTTTCCATAGTCAGGATAATAATTGTATCTAATACAGTCAAGTTCTGGATTCTGACAGTTGTTTTAACACTGATATTTCAATTTCTTTGCCCTCTAAATTCTCTTGACTTCTTGGTCCAATCAAAATGAAATTCTTCTGGCTAGTAGCCATCATTCAGGTAGAATGTTTTAAAATTGGCTAATAAAAAAAGAAACATATTTATATTGCATCTCATAGACTGTGAATCCTGATTCTTAAAAAAATAACAGTCTTTCAGTAACACTGTGTGTTCTTGTACTACTGTCAGTGCTGGGGAAGGGGAACCATACAAACAATTCAACAATTCTTTTTGCTTAGGAAAAGAACCCTTAATACTCAAGGTAAGAATGAAGAATGAAAATTACCCAAAGTAAAATATTCTAAGCAACTGACATGCTTCAGTCGGGAATTTTCTATAAGCCTTGAGTAAGTCTGGACCTTGTTCAGAACAATGACAGAGTCAAGATTTTCTGACAAGAATATATGTCTCCCTTAACTATTTGATTTGACTATAGAATACTCTAATTTATTAGTAAGTAATATCAGTTTAGCTGAAATACAGAACAGAAAGAAGGGCTCAAGTTTAAAACAAACAAACTTGCTTCAATGCTTACTGATAATTTATTCTGGTGTGGTTTTTGCAGCATATGTGGCTCAATTAAGCTATAAGATTTCTAGACATACACTCACAATGCAAAAAGGCAGTACATGTGCTGCCATGTATTTTATGTCAAGGCTGGTCATTGAACTGTAAGCCAATAAACCATCCTCATGCAATTTTTTTTGTAATCCTGTGGGTGCAAAGATATTCTGCACCTTGGAAAACCCTAAAGAAACAATTTCCAGTCAGTTCTTTGCAATGAAAAGGAGCCAAGCTCTGGAACCGATGCTTAGAAAATAAAGTTGCTTCCATTTTAAAATACAATCAAATGGGACTGTAAGTGCTAAAACACTCTACGCATGCACACTACACATTTTTTAAAATGTTGAGATCCAGAAAATAGCTTAGCCCAACCTCTTGTGCTTCAGCA
>NW_010527989.1:22933-37685 GCF_000687285.1 Phaethon lepturus
CCTCCTGGATGTTTTGTTAAGCTCTTCTAAAAAATGTTCCATGGAGACACTTCAGTCTGGAGACACTTCACTCTGTAGACTCATCTTCATCATTGCTTCCCCAATAGTTAGAAAGACGCTTCTGAAAATACAATCTTGATTGTCACTGTTCCAAATGAAATTAATTTTTCCTTCCCCTTCTTCTGCATTCCCCTTATCATTCCCCACACTTACACAGAAAAAACAATCCTGATCGTCCTTAGAGAAATCAATCTGTTATGTATTAAAATTCTGGTATAGTATCACCAGTGGGGATTCTCTCTTAATAGTAGCAGACTCATCAGGCCACTTTCTCCAGTTCATGACTTTCTACACCTCTTATTTTTATTTTCTTCCCTGAGGAAAGTTTATCAAAGTATCAATAATTAAAAACATCAAATACTGGAAGTATCAATAATTGAAAACATCAAACGTTGGAAGTATCAATAATTGCTTTGAGTATTTTCAAGCAATTATATACTCTCATCTGATGGAAGCTACATCCAAAGCACATACATTGCTGCATGAAAAAAAATTAAGAAAGTATATTGCACTGCATTTTAAAGCAAGGTACACTGTCAAACAGAAAATAGGTTGGTTTGCCATGAGCTGCTCATCACAACTCCATTAGCTGTTTCATTGTTTTATCATGATATATAGAACTCTGTGATTCCTCATCATTGTAGTGAAAAGGCTGATGGAATGAGGAAAAGGAACAGAATTTCTGACTTTAGGAAATTCTGGTGGGTTGGGGTTTTGTCTTTTTATTCTTCCGTTTTCCTATTAATTGGAACAAAATGTTTCTAAAGCACTGATTCTGAAGTCCTCAGACATTTCCTTCTATTTGTTTCTGTTTCTACCCAAGCCATTTTGGAAACTTTGGCCCCAATTCCTCCATACACCTGTGCTTCCTCCTTGGGTACTGCTATGGAAATACTGCCTCCTCAGAGCTACAAGGTACCTCAGAGAAATTTCAACAATAGACTATAAAAAAATCACTATTTAGTTTGAAATTTTGCAGTGCATCCTGTGGAGAAAAAAAATTAAAAACTAAGCTGAATATTAGACTCAACAGACTTGACACTTTTGTTTGTACCTCTCATAATCAAAGATTTCATGAAGTCATACATGGCATAACTTTTGTGCAATGTCTTCTATACAATGTCTGTCTCTTTTACAATTTCTGTCTAGGTAAAACTGATTCTCATGGGGCAAATTGGACAGAAGTCTAAAGAAGCTAAAGTGATTGCTTTTGTTGTATTAATTTTAGGGCTGTACTGACACAGAAACTGATACCCCCAGTATGTTCTCCAGACTTGCTAGAAGACAGATTTCCTGTGAAACGGGTAAAGACACAACTCAAACTACTGACATAGGAGCGCAACCTAAACTGAAGAGACACGATTCTGGGATTTGTGAGAAGGTAATAGACTGCATAATATCTAAATTCTCTGACAACTGGTAGGTTAACAAATCTGCACATTTTATCATAATTAATCATGAAGGTTCCTGCCAAGAAGATGGGGATAACCTATGAGTTAACAGAATGAGTAATGACCTACAGGCTGTAAAAAGTCAACAGCTTTTTATTTCCACCCTGGTTCATTATTCATCTGTCTTTATTGCATTTCTGACAAGCAATTGTGCTGCTTTAGTGAGCTTAGGATCAAAATGGTATGTTATCTTGTGTTTAAAGTGTGTATTCAGTAATATTTGTACTTCACTGTCCAAATTACTTGGTCAATCTTTCTGTTGTCTCACTATTTGCTACCAAATGAACACATATGGTGAGATGTAAAAAACAAGGCTATCTTTAGCATATCACTACTTTTCAGTCAATCCTCTGCTGTCCCTTTTTTTTTTCTTTTTCCTATACTTTGCCTTTCACATATGTAAAATATTGTGACATACCTATATGCCATTTATCTCTTTCTTATCTGTGTTCATTTTTTCAGACAGCTGTAGATGCTGATGACATATCCATGGTGGAATTGAATGTCAAAGAGTACACTGCTACATCTACTGTAAGAATTACTATTTTAATATTTGGCATGGGTCTGACTAAATAAAGGAACTAAAGACTAATAACAATCCCAGCCTTTGAGCACAAATTAAGTTAATTTTTGAGATGCAAACATCACACAGCAGAATATAGAAAACATGACCACAAAGGGTAGATCATTGTTGAAACTCAACAGGGGAAAACATGTACTACAGGGTTCTCCTTAAGTCCAGCTTCTTCAAGGAACTTGAATATTCTCTGGAATACAGTAGGACCCCTAATGAGGTCTGTGATTTCCTTGGTGGAGCACAAAAGCATTAAGTTTGTGCCATCTTTATACGAATAATATACACAGTAAGCTGAGATAGCCATTCTGATGGATGTGCCTCTGAGACAGCCATAGTCTTTTGGCAAGTACTGATGTACAAAGTGACATTGTTAACTACTTAATGTTCTCTGATTTGGGTAGCAGCAAACAACTAAAAAATGCAACTTGGAGGAAATCAGGGTAAGTTTTTGAAACATGCCATATCACCTATTCAGTAAGTTGTTGCACTAGGGTCTGTTTCTTCTTCCATGCAGCAAAGCTACGGCATACTGATAAAATTTTTTTGACATCTGCCATGTCAGATGTCAAAGTGAGTCATCTTGCCTTAATTCTTGACAGACACGGAAATAAAAGAGTTGACAGGTGAAAACAAGCCAGTTTATCTTTGCAGTATTAACACCAGTGTAATGTAAATGTCTTAAATTATCTCTTTATTGTTAGTAGTGATCCTTACAAGCTATTGCTAGTCTCACCCTAACACTGTGCAAGTATAACATTGATATTGTCAAACAATGTTAATTTATCTTTCCCTCAATTCCTGTTTTCACTTCATTCTCCAGTTTGCTTCCCCCTTCAAACTATCCATGCCTTTATCACTACATTTTACATCACCTCTTGGCCCAGTGAACCTAAACAGTCCGTCTTTATGGAGGGACTCCTTGCTTGATTGAATTCATAGTGTCTGAGCATATTCACAGCACTTTTGTTCATAGTTGGATGTGCTGTCATTAGCCTGGTCTTTCATCAAAGTAGACAAGCTCGTAAGTAGCAAGTGCAAAGTTTGTGTGTTAGTACATTAACTTAACAGGTTTTTTTCTCATAAGTTATCCATTAAATATTAAAAAAATGTTCAGATCTACTTTTTCCTCCATCCTTTAAGTTTGGTTTACAGTTAGTCATGGGGATCAGCAAAGTACTTATCTAAATACATGCCACTTTTTCATAGATGATGCAACCTGATCTCCTTGTAGATGTTTGTGCTTTCCATTTATTTTAAATCTTTGCATCCTTTAGAGAGGTGACAGCCTGAATAGTATTGGACAAAGAAAAGGAGAGTCTCACCACGGACCATCTGCAGCCCAGATACCAAGCATTACAGTAACATACAGCAATGTCCAAGGAGCAGAGCCGCCTTCTGAATATAACTCTGGTTTCCTGTACCCTAAGATCAACAGACACAAGCAGAACAAGAAATCCAACAGCTAAGTGAGCGGTGCAAGCCAGAATGTCACCTTAGCCAATACCGCCGGAACAACTATGGACCAGCTGACTCCAGAATACCTTCCTACATTGTTCTGTAATTCTCCTACAAACACAACAAGACAAGCCAGGCTAAAAGCAACGGGAGTAAGCTTTTCAGCATCAGAGCTCTCTTCAGTGGTTCACTTTTTGATCTGAGTCACACTGCCATTTTATT
This sequence comes from Phaethon lepturus, assembly GCF_000687285.1. Classification (NCBI taxonomy): domain Eukaryota; kingdom Metazoa; phylum Chordata; class Aves; order Phaethontiformes; family Phaethontidae; genus Phaethon; species Phaethon lepturus. Next base: position 26,699 of record NW_010527989.1, read on the forward strand.
ATTTCTTCTTTATGCAGCTCATGAAACAAGTTCTGTCACTTGGATTTTACTCTGCTCAGGTGTATTCCACCACTGCATGGATCTTACGTACAAGCCTCCAAGGATTAACTTGAGAGAAAAGGGAAGTATGAGATTCAAAACTGGCCTTTGTTCACTCAGTATAGTTTAATTTCAAAGCTGTTACAGAGCTAAAGCTGAGAGACTTGGGGCAAAATGTACATTACTTCCTGAAGACGGTTTCTTCATTATTGTGAAGTTCCTCCATGAAATGAAAACTTAATCACACAGTCAGTGCTCCTTTCTCTCATTGACACATTTTCCCCCATTTTCTTCTACAATCCAATTGAAAGGCAATGCACTTGAGCAGTAATTTGAAGTCTCAGATTTTTATTTTAATTTCTGAGATTCTGGGGGAAAAGAAACACGCTGAGGACAAGACTATGGTCCTTTCCATACTTAGCTTATTTTTCCAATAGTCACTTAAGAGACCAGTTTAACCCACTCTTAGCTAACCTCCCCAGAGCTATAGCAAAGTGTTAGGAAACTCTTTCCAACTTTCCTTTACCAGGTTTCATGAGAATAATGCAGAAGTCAAAGCAATGTTTGTACTGAAAAGCTGATGGGGAAGTCAATACATCTGCCTTTTAATACTTCAAAGTGGTTTACCTTCAGAAGTGCTTTTCTAAAGTAAATCTTGGGAGAAGAAGGGTTAGTCGTTCAAAAATCCACACCCTCCCCACTGTAGCATTTTAATTTTTCCCTTCTGTAGCAGCATCCTTATAGCTGAGGTTTATTTCCATGGTGACTAAATCCACGAGATTGTATTTATTTCCCTCAAAAGGAAAGGAAGAGTTCTATGAAATAGTGATTTTTTGCTTTTCCCTTCTAGTGCATGAGAATAAATGGACAGAATTAATTTGCAATCCATAGCAGTCTACATCACAAGAATAGGTATAGTCAGTCCACAGTGGGGATATATACCTTCTAAGCCCAAAAGCGCAGGGAACAAAGAGCTACTGAAGCAGTTCTTCCCCATGGGACCTCCAGTAGTTCTCCCTTTGGTTGCAATAATGAAAGCAACCCAGCAAGTAATTTTTTCCTAAGTAAATCAGTTCTTCCTTATGCCACATCAGAAAAAGCCATAAAATCAATAAAAATATAAGCAGCTTATTCCTTTGAGGGGAAAAAAAGTAATCAGTGGTTTCCAGAAGATTTGAGGCATTGTTTTGAAGCAAACTTCTGGAAACTTACTTCAAACTCAGGTTTATTAAAAGGAAGGTTATTAAAACTAAAAATGGAAATGATAATGACTTCGGCAGCAGCCAGATGTTAGATCATGAAAAAGTGGGCCATTCAGGCTGGTAATAAACTGCCAAAAGAAACAAACTGTTCAAAATCCAGGATGTTTTTATAAAAATAAAACCATGGGCATTAGAGATGGAAAGGAGCTATAACAGTTCCTCCCTCCACCTATCACAACCGGATATTGTCTCCAGGCAGAGAACAATATTAAACTGATAACATATACAGTTAGCAACAAGGGGGAAGAACAACGAGAAAACATATCATCTTCAAACAGGAAGTATGTTCAAAGATATTAATCAAGTCTAAGGAATTTTATTATGACTTATTGCTTGGGCTTTTAAAATTATTTAAAAACATGAAGCATGTAATTCTTTCCATATTTTGTCATGAAGACCATTCACACTAGAGAAAACTGGGAAGAAATACTAGGAAATGTTGCCCATTTCACATGGGTCACAAAAGGCTGAACCTGTCAAGAAAACAGGTCAAATTCATGCATGCTGTTTCTTGTGTTAATAAGAAGTGCATGGCATCTGTCATTAAGAGCTAGACCCTTTGCTGCTGTCATGATTTTGTTCCCAAGTACTATTCCTGAAGACTATACTCTGCACTCTTTGGCATTCCCTTCCACTTTTAGAGGGTATAAAAAGAATACTTCCATGGCTAGAAAAGCCTTACGAATCCACAGCATGTTGTTCTCTATAACTTTCATGTCCAATATGTACTAGAGATTAGTTTGTATCTATAAAAAGAACTACAGCTGTTCATGCTCATCTACTTACAAGAGGCTTGAAAAGTAGATATTAATTAGGGAGAATTTGTTTGGGAGCACTTCAAAACTCTTGTGTGTATTCCCTGTGTAACTAACAGCTTTGCCTTCCCTTCATCTCTATCGAGACTATAAAAATCATTCAGGGGAAAGCCTACAAAATTCCTTTCACCTGAGTATCTCTCCAAGTGATTCACACTGTAACCCCAGTGGCATTTGGAATAAATCGTTATTAGTTCATATTTCGTCTCATCTTAGCAGCTTTATTTGTGTCCTGTATTCCCTACTTAGCAGCCATTCTTTCCACTTTGCTGTCTCTTTACACCCTTTAACACAGATGACTGATTGGATTAAAATAATTTAGGACTGAGATGATTCATGTTTCAGTTAAAGTCAACTGAACGGCCTGTTCTGCACTGGAGAGATCGCCTGTAGTTCACCATGCACTTGGGTATGTTCCAGTGACCTGGAGGTGTGAAAGGACTAGGGCAAAACCGAGGTGCTTCCCTTTGGCCTTTTGTACTACAGCAGCTGTTCATAGAGCAGCCTGCTGGCAAAGGCAAGAGCAAGCAGTGTTGTGAGTTAACAGACAAGCTCTTCCCCTCCATGGGCTTGAGTTCAAATTCAGACTTGGGTCACAAGTGAAAATGGTCTGCTCACCCAAGCAATTCTGCAAAACTGCTCAGCAATTGGTCACTAATGGTGGTCCTGCAAAGAAGGTGCCAAGAGCCAGTGCAATAAAAGGCTATTGCAAGTCATGATAACCCCATCAAATTTACAGCCTTAATGCTCATTTTCAAACTCATGCAAAGTTCACAGTTGTCAAGAGTTATAAGTTGTCCTATTTACATCCCTTCTAAGGACAGCAGTCTGAGTAGATTATCACTGTAAGCTTAATACAGCCAGAAAAGTTTCTCTAGAGCAAATCTAGCCTCAGCAGTTTAATATAAAGCACAAACATTAGTAAGAAGATTCTTTTTTTAGTAGGAAAATACTTCTTTTAGTTGCAGCAGTCCTGGCAGAAGCAGGGTTCTGCTGGAGACACAACACAGGAATTGTAGGTACCTGGCTTGCAGAGCAAAGCAAATGCTGCAAGAGTCAAGCCAGCGTAGGAAAAAGCTAGTACATTTTCCAAACACTGATATCACCTCACTGTGTATAGAGATGTCAGGATCTCATGATATTAGACTGCAAAGCTGGCCTCCCGGTTCTTGGTTGGCATATTACCTACAAACACTTTTGGGCAATTACACTGGCTCTCAAAATTAAGGTTCAGCTGAAACTGGGGGTAAATAATAGGACCAGTGTTGGGGAAAAATGGAAATGGATTCATTCTTCCTTACAGTGAACTTTTCCTCCCTACCCTTCTGTTTGGTTTTTTTTTTTTTTTTTAATTTTTAAACTTACACACACTGCACTATTGATGCAGATTCAGTACCAAAGATATTTTTGATCATTTTCAGGAAAATTTTAATCAACTCTTGCCAAGGAGACTTTATGTGGGAGAATCTTTTTAAGACCCGTTTTCATTTGGGCTACTACAATACATACTCAGTCATAATCCATCAGATCTATGACTGAGTAGCATAGAAATTCACAGCAAAAATGGCCTAAGTAGGTCTTCTGATACCAATTGTAACTTGAAAGATATGTAGAATTTGTAGAAACACCCTTTTTAACTTTATCAGGCTTGAGTCAAGCCTTATGTATGCTGCAGAGCAGAATGAGCTGTCTCAGCACACAATCACATACATTCATAATGTCAAAGCTCATCATGCGCTTCTTAGTCCATTATTGTTTGATGTTTTCATTTATGGAGTCCTATGTGATTTTCTAATATTACAATTTATCCTGGAGATAGATATCTTCTACATTAGTGTGCTGGTTTTGGCTGGGATAGAGCTAATTTTCTTCCTAGTAGCTAGTATGGGGCTATGGTTTGGATTTGTGCTGGAAACAGTGTTGATAACACAGGGATGTTTTAGTTACTGCTGAGCAGCGCTTACACAGAGGCAAGGCCTTTTCTGCCTCTCAGCCCACCCCACCAGTGAGGAGGCTGGGGGTGCACAGAAGAAGTTGGGAGGGGACACAGCCAGGACAGCTGACCCCAACTGACCACAGGGATATTCCATACCATATGACGTCATGCTCAGCATAGAAAGCTGGGGGAAGAAGGAAAGTGGGGGACATTTGCAGTGATGGCGTTTGTCTTCCCAAGTAACACGTGATGGAGTCCTGCTTTCCTGGACATGGCTGAACACCTGCCTGCCTATGGAAAGCGGTGAATGAATTCCGTGTTTTGCTTTGCCTGTGTGCGGGGCTTTTGCTTTACTTATTAAACTGTCCTTATCTCAACCCACGAGTTTTCTCACTTTTACTCTTCTGATTTTCTCCCCCATCCTGTTGTGATGCAACAACAGTGTGAGCAAGTGGCTGCGTGGTGCTTAGTTGCCGGCTAGGGTTAAACCACAATTAGTAATGGGAAATTTTATGCGCAGTTGCAGTATATGCTTCATTATATGAATTTGTGTTTCTCCCCACAAAGAATCTGCTCTCAGTGTTATGACCCAACTTTAGCATTCTACCTTGTTATAGATCTAAAAATATGTAAAAATGTTGCTAAGGAGAACTTTTGCGAACCATGTTTTACCCACAAGCCATTATTCATTTCCCTCAACATTTAGACTTCACTGGGACTTCCATGTGTGTACAAGATGGTTCAGAAACAGACACAAAAATCTGAGACTACATCATTGGATAACACAAGCTCTCTTATATAAAGTTTCATAAAGGACGTTTCCTGAATAGGCCATGGGACACTTATGGGCATATTTACAATTGCTATATGCTTTCCACTGACTGGAAAAATAGAATGGAAAATCCATACCCTTCCACACAGTGCCATGCCTGAAGGGACACACAGAAAGTGGCTGTACAGCACTTCCTTCAAAAGCCCTAGTACTTTAAAAATGTATTACATATGCCCAGATGCACCCTTTGGATTGGCATAATTGATTTTTATAAAGTTTTTCAGATGCCCAAAGTTAATCATGTGCATAAACATTTACACAATCGTTCAGGACACACAACTGAAATGAAGGAGTTAAGAGTATGTTAGGTCAGTGCTAAAAGTTACTGAATTTTTAAAATATTTTTCCAATCTAGTATTTGCTGCTAACTCCACAGAACTGTGCATTAATAAATCTCTTAACTTTCACATTTTTTAAAGCCAAGGTAAATACTGATAGATGAGCAGGGCTGCAAACTGTATTGTTATTAGGCTTACTGTGATTTGATGTATAAAGCAGTACTTTGGTACAGCAAACCTTACTAAGGGGAGGAAGAATATGCCTGAGAAAATGCACAAAAGTTGGAATCAGAAGTTCAGGAATCTATTTTTATTTTTTCCATGTTTTCTGTGTGACCTCGAGAAAATTACTTAATCTTTTCATATCTCAGTAATTCTACCTGTAAAATAGAGATATTATGCTCTTCATCATCAAAAGGCTACTCTCAACTAGCTTATGCAGTTTGTTCCAAGATTCACAACTGGAAATAGTTTGTTTTTTCCACTGTTCACATTTTCTTCCTTTACTGTACAGTTAGCAAAAAGTCTAAACTATACTATTACATAGGAAAGTCAGAGATTGTTACTGAAGAAGATAAGGGCCTCCAACTATTATTTAAAAATATGAATCCTTTTGATGCTGCTGTCCTCAGCTGAAATCTCTGAATAACAGAAGCACGTGGCAGAACCCTTATTGTGTATTGATACATCCTATTCAAAGTGCTGTCTTCTAGATGCTTGGGTTAAAACTCACTTTCTGCTGCTGCCCAGTGAAGTAAGAAGAGAACTTAATCTGCTGAAGGACAGAGTTGAGGTAGTAGCATCAGACAGCTCAGTGGTTGGTCATATTCACTGCATAGATTCCTTCTGAAAATCATTCCTCTGAAAAAGAAAAAACACACCAATCTTTCAGTTCCTGAATCGTTATGTTCAGTCAGATGAGAAATAAGTTTCATGCAGTAAAACCTTTTCTCTTTAGGCACTGCAGAGACCGTTTATTTCGACTGAAAGAATTAAAAATATCAAAAGTCCATAAAACATCATGTGAAACGCTGTTTCAATAAATCACACCCATTTTAATCCTTGCTTTACCCCAAATTTTTATGGTAGAGGATGGCCAAAGGCAAAGAAAGCAAAAAAGAAACACAGTTCAGGATACCCAGTAGCACTGCATCAAAATAAAGTGACTGTAAATAAGCTAGGGAATCCTGAAGTGTTGCAAAACTATCAGCAAAAGAACTTAGAGTCACCACCTTGTGTCAGATTTCTCTTTGCTTCTTTCAGTGACTCAACCCTCCTTGATTTTTCTCATGTGTAGAAGCCAGACCATAGTGATGTCAGAGACAGGGCTAAAGAGGCCACAGCCTGTGTTAGAGGGCTGCATCTGGCAGCTTCCCCTCATTGTGCAGTCTCCTGAAATAGAAGGAATCCCCATCACAGCTGAACCTGCTCCATTTTACTGGGGTACAGCACAAAGGCAATTGCTTATTAGATCAGGTCATGAAGACGGCAATAGTGTGAGCTGCCTGAATTCCAGCTTTTAAAAATAAAATTACTGCAGGCGTTTTTCAAAATAACACAGCTGACTGTCCAGCATCATTGGAAGCCATTCCTGGAAAACCTAGGATTTTGGGTTTAGATAAGATCAGTGCATTTCTTTTGCCAAAAGATGGCCAGGGCCACATGCCTTACCGGAACAGCCGTACAGGTAGGAACGGCATGATACCAGTAAGGACTTACAGCATAATGCTTCAGCCACTGGAGGTGGATCCTGGTGGATACTGGGTTTCAGAGAGATGCAATTTCTCATCCACTTTTCAACCAGGATTCTCTGAACAGAAAATCATGGCAGTCAAACCACTTCGCAGGGATCTCAAGTCATTTCTGAATTTGACAGTTTAAAATGTTAAAACAAAACAAAAATTCCCATGGCAATACAGCAACATCCCCTACTAAGGACTTTATGTCTTAATGATTAGTTCGTACATGCTTAAGATTTTCACAATACTAGTATTTCAGCCCTGGTTTTGGATCTCGCAGGACTGGAGATAGAGATTTGAAAAAGGTTCCTGCTGGTGCAAGGGATATTCAACTGTACTTCAGCAACTAACACTCTTTGGAAGTCCCAGCCTAAGTACTAATTCAACAGTCCCAGCTATTACATATTCAGTGCAAATTACACTCAAAATATCAGTTGATTTGACAAATCAAGAGGACACCATAACGTTTCTGTTTCAACATGTGACTAACTTGTAGGCACCTGTCCTTCTTGCTTCCTCCCTCCAAGAACTAGTGGCTTGGTTCTACTTAAGAAACATTTGTTCCAGCAGAATTATTTGACTTCAGTTATAATTTGACTGTTATTATTTTACTTCATCTCAATTTGTAAGATCTCATCAAAAGAAAAAAGCTCATCATAGAGCACACATTCCAGTCCTTCTACAACCAATATACAACTTGTAAAGAAAAGGGCTGAGGAACAAAATAAGATAAATGGAATAAGGAATAAGACATTCCTGTTGACCTGTCTGGGAGTTCTGTTCTTGTTAACTCATGCATTCCTCTAAACATGGGGCAACTGAATCAGTTTACTCATATAACAGGATCCTGAACTTGTATCCCATTTGTCCTCCCCCAGGCCACTGTAAGTCAGTTGGAAAGCTTGTCTGACCCTAAACAAACTTTTTATTATTGAAATTGCCAATAAAGCTACATAAAAAATTCAATCATTTATTTTATTTATTCTGATTGAACAGAGGTAGTCAAGAACATTTTTTTGACATGGTGTTGTGGTTTAACCCCAACTGGCAACTAAGCATCACAAAGCCACTGGCTCACTCCCCCCACAACAGGATGGGGGAAGAGAATCAGAAAGGTAAAAGTGAGAAAACTTGTGGGTTGAGATAAGGACAGTTTAATAAGTAAAGCAAAAGTCCCACACACAGGCAAAGCAAAACACGGAATTCATTCACCACTTCCCATAGGCAGGCGGGTGTTCAGCCATGTCCAGGAAAGCAGGACTCCATCACGTGTTACTTGGGAAGACAAACGCCATCACTGCAAATGTCCCCCACTTTCCTTCTTCCCCCAGCTTTCTATGCTGAGCATGACGTCATATGGTATGGAATATCCCTGTGGTCAGTTGGGGTCAGCTGTCCTGGCTGTGTCCCCTCCCAACTTCTTCTGTGCACCCCCAGCCTCCTCACTGGTGGGGTGGGCTGAGAGGCAGAAAAGGCCTTGCCTCTGTGTAAGCGCTGCTCAGCAGTAACTAAAACATCCCTGTGTTATCAACACTGTTTCCAGCACAAATCCAAACCATAGCCCCATACTAGCTACTAGGAAGAAAATTAACTCTATCCCAGCCAAAATCAGCACGTGGTGTGCCTTTCTCTACCAGTCCTTTTGTATGCTTACTGCATGAAAACGGTGTACAAGTGCAAATTCTATAGCCAATTTGTCAGTTCCTGTCTTAGATGAGTTGCACATTTCGCATTTGACCATCAAGCCATTCCTGATCATTCTTGCTCTCAACTGAGAAACAATCTTCCTACACACCTTTCAAATAGGAAAAAACCTACCATTTGGGAGAATCAAGCTAAGTCAGCTAGCACACGCCCTCACCCTGCCCTTCTTGCTTTGAGTTCTGCTCCTCCCTTATTCCCAGCTCAACCAAAATCACTAAGAAAGGAATGGAAGAATGTGTGAATGAGTTCTGAGACAACTTCTGTTAAGTCGTTATTAAATAGCAAAATCCTCATCTGAAGCAGTTCTGTCACTGTATTTTGTTGAAGCATTTGGCTAGTCTCCTAACTGATGCTGAGTAGCAAATGTTTGCTTTTGTACATATTCTCTTGTGTAGATTTATGTAAGTGGCAAGACAGACTGCTAGCATAAATGTATTAAATGAAAACTGTTGTGCTTATGTTTCAGCCTAGTTTCTTCTATTTCCTTTTTAACAGACATAATGCTACAATAATAGCTTACTCCAGGTTATCTGTTGAGGTGGTGGTGTTAAAACAAATTTAGTTTATGCTTGAAGGGCCAGGAAAAATTCTGTGGCATGTTGAAAGGTGGGGCACCAAGATGCTATCCTTTGAAAAAACTATATACCAGCAGTCATTCTCCAGTGGCTGCCAAGTGTTTTTTTAAAATCATTATCTTTATCTGCATTACTTGTAGGCCACTGTGACAAAAGCTGAGGGGCCAGTTCACATGTTCTATTTACAGTTAAATGAAAGATTCTCACACAAGTATGGGTCATTTTGCTCCTCCTTTACTGCTTTGATGCAGTGAATGTATCAACAGCAAAGCAAAATATTTGTTAATTCTGCCTTGATAAAGTAGGTGAGCTGGGCAGTCTTTTTCATTTGGATAACCTAGAGGTCATATATCCCTTTGTAAATAACTCTTTTAAAAGGCTCTGGGAATGCATGCTCACGCAAATTTTTAGTGCTCAAGGAAAAGTGGTGCTGGAGTTAAGCCCTTATTTGGGCTTAATTAAGAGGCCAACATTTATTTAGACTAACTGAGATCAACTTTATACTTAAAGACAATTTGAACTTTTCTTCTAAAATCAGAGCACAAGATCTGTGGATATTATGTAATTAACACCTACATTTTGAGGCTGGATTGGCCCCATGTATGAAAGCAGCCTGGTTTATGAGTCAAGCTGCATTGCTGGAGTTCATCCTGCTGACAGTCCATCTTGAATTACCTACTGCCATAACTCTGTTTTTGCACCCTGCAAATATCCATTATTTTCATTAATTGGTAGATATAGAAGTATCATCATCAGAGTCAGTTAGCATCACCATTTGTAAATAAAGATACACAAAGTTTAAATAAGTTGATAAGAGTAAATTTCTTACATTTTACCATAAAATGTCATTGCTGCCTCAAGACTAATCTAACAGGCACGGGTTCGTAGTTCTGATAACTGTGTAATAAGAAGCAATTCTAAAAAATACTTTGGTATTTCCATGGCTCGAGGCACCAGTAGCCATAAACAGCTGTTTTAAAAATCAATTTTCTAATTGCTTTCTTTATTAGACACAAATTGAGTATACTGCTGTCAGTATATCAACACTTTTTTCCCTAATGAGATGTATCATTTTAGCTATAAGTGAATTTTGGAAAAAGTAATATTTAATGTACTGTTGAAAGTTAAGTGGTCTATAAAACTGACTGTGCACAACGCTATGGTATGCTTTCCTTCCTTCCACGGCAGCCATCCCATTATTTTCTGTATTGTCATATTTCGTGGTGAAAAAAAAAACAAACAAATTGCAGGGATTTTGGTTTTATAATCCATGGCAAAACTGATCTGCCCTATTTGCATGTTGCCTTAGGTCTGACAAACCTTTCATGTAAATTGCATTGCCTTGTAGTAATTACTGATAACTTTAATGCTCTATGAAATGCAATGTTTTCGGGCATTTGACAAGATGCAAAATGTTTCCTTCAGGGATGTAAGCCGACTTGTAGTGGAGTATTTTTGCTGCTACCATTAAGTCGCAATCCACATGAACACGAACTTTGGCCAAGAATAAATACAGATTTAATTTAGATCGTGATTCCCCGGCCTGGTCTGTGCATCCTGGACCAAAAGACCCCACTTAATGTGCATCACAGTCAGTACTTAGGCACGGTGCACGTGTACAATAACGAGACTTTACGTTCCGCAAGACGAGAAATACTAAACCCCAGCTGCAGTTCTCTAAAGCAGAGCTGCGCCGAGAACGTATCCAAAGCGGTTGTTTCCTATTTCAGCAGTGCCGCTGCTGGATTTATTCCCGCAGGGTGCTTCCAAAGCCTGCAGGTTCGGAGGCCCCGCGCACGGGGGGCGC